>NC_142440.1:156814821-157116428 GCF_059453495.1 Arachis ipaensis | reverse complement strand
ATGTATGATGATTTGAGGAGGACAAGGGTATCCATGAACTGAAATTCGACACGTGTGAACATAGCCGTATATGCTTACTGGTAGTTGGGAAACACGGACCCTGCACCACGATGGCGACACGTGTGCTCAATCGTACGGTAGAAATTTTGTGTCCTCCCACTTTGGTGTTCCCTTTTCCGTGACACCTTTGATGAAGATGCGTCAGCTACACCTGCTTCTATGTTCTCTGTGTTTTATTCTTTTATTCTACTTCAGCTTCGTTCAATATATATATATATACACAAATATATCTCTATTTAAAATGTTGAGTTTGCATATGATATTGATTTTAGTTGCTGCATTTTCTTGCCGAATATTGCCTCATTTATGGTTATTTATAGGAACAACATGAAAAATTGAAAACCAAACCAAGTAGAAATTGACTTCGTATTTTAATTAAAATTGTAAAAGTAATACGATTTTTTTTTTTTGGTGATGTATATGAATTGCTTCTTCTTCTTTTGTTTAGTCTAAGTTATTTTTTTGGTTTTTGGTCTTGGGGGACTAAGACTTGAATGACTGTTCTGACTCACTAACAAACTTTTTCTGTTGGCTTTCTTCAGTATACCTTAGGGCCATGGCCCATACTACTTTTTTGGTGAATAAGACCCATAGAATTTATCAGCCCAAAATAAACTAGCCCTTTTTCAATGGAGAGTATTTAGATGAGATGCTTATCAAAATCAACCTTTTCTCCAGCAATGGAGTTTAACTTTTTCGATAAGCGAAGCTGGTGATCTCATTAATACACTAAATTTATATTTCTCGTAAACACTACAAGTTCATCATCCTGTAAAAAGAAAGTGCTAACAATTATTACAATGAATCATCCTTTTAGGAAGAATCATGGAAGGTATTGAAGGCATGGGGAAAGATGTTGTCCACTTTGATGAGCCCCATTTCAATAGGAAGCTGCTGTTAATTAGAAACTGATCGGGAGAGTATTCACAAAAAAATTACTCAACATGACTACAGTACGAAAGACCATCTTTTAGATGCGGGGAGATCTTGCTTGATAATCATTAGTACATATTTCATGTCTTTCATTTTGAACTTTAGAAGCCAAGATAAAGTAAGAAGAGCTTATGAACCATGGAGAATAAAATGCCACATGCTTAGTCTTCAGTGGTGGAATTTAAATTTGTCTATTGTAATTGAGGTTATATATTAAATAGTATTTTATTTTATTAATTAGGTACTTCTTAGGTACACTTGAGGTACTCTGATGTATATAAATGATTAAATAGAGTATGTCTATTAGGATTAGAGTATCTAATATTCTTGTATATATATGAATAATAGTAATAAAAAAGATAAGAAAGCTTTTCATCCCTTTCTCTTTCTCTCTTTTCAGAGCCCCCTCTCATATGGTACTTGCTACACTATTTTACCATTCAACTCTGCAGGTTTGAACAGAGTTTTGTCATTCATTGATGAGGTTATAAAATCAATAAAAGCAATGTTGAAAAATAGGAGCAATATTGAGTAGGGTTATAAATGTGAAAGACCCTTTTATTGAAGGGATTATGCTTAGGCCTTTTTTGAGAGTTAGAGTTGAGATTAATATTTAGCTTCCATTAAAAATTGAATTTTGGTTTAAAAAATTTGATGGAAGTCACTCATGGTTAAAATATGAAAAATTGTATGATTACTGCTATAAGTGTGAGATGGCTATGTCCATAGTTAATCATAGTATGCCCAAATATGGGCCAGAACTCACTTACAAGTTTGAAATCCATAGATGTTGAAGCAAGAAAGGCTGAGATTAGAAGACAAAGGGAAAAACAAAACAAGTGGATGGAGGAGCTACGGGAGGCGTGTGAGAGAAGCCAACAGGAGAGGGTATGGTAGAGAAGGCACCGAGAGAGAGAAGGAGAGTCTAGTCAAGGGTGGGTAAGGAGCTCTCAGGCTAGTGTCTCAGTAAAATCAGTGGGCAGAGTAGATGGTACACAAGATCTATCAGCAAATAGACAAGTGACATTGCAGAAAAATTCGAAACAAAATGAAAGGGCTGATATGAAAGAGTTGATGGGTGATGTAGATACTGCTGTCTTGGAATTAGGTGACGGGGCTCAAACAGGAAGGAGGATTGAGGAAATCTCCTCTAGTACAAGGGATAGATTAGGGTAGGGCTGCACACGGATCGGATATAGCCTAAAATTCTATCCGATCCGCACTGCACTCATCGGATCGGATCGGATACGATATCCGCATTTTTTTAGGCTGGATCCGATCCGATCCGATCCGCATACTTGCGGATCGGATCGGATCGGATATCGGGTATATCCGCATAATTAAAAAATAAACTATTTTAAGATTCTATTTGACTATTTTTACAAAAAAAAATCCAAAAAATTCATTTTTTATCTGTTTAAACCTATTTACTCTTAAAATATTATAAATAATAGTTCTTTTGAATAACAAAAACAAAATAATAACACAAGATTTAAGTTTAATTATTCTAAGTTGAAGTACAACATAAAAAATTAAAAACAAAATATCATAAAATTCATAAATAACACAATAAAATTCATATCACATTAGGGTTTATTTTCTTAAACTATGCTATTTATATGTGATGTGCGGATATGCGGATTTGTGGATCGGATCCGCGGATATCACTGCCAAATCCGCAATCCGATCCGACCATAGTGCGGATCCGATCCGATGGCTCTGCGGATCGGATAATATCCGCAAAATTCGGATCGGATGTGGATAATTACCGCAGATATTATCCGATCCATGTGCAGCCCTAGATTAGGGGATAAATTAAATCATGATACGGAGACCCAGAGGCCCAAGAATTATATAGAAAAAATCATTGGAGGCATGAAGAGAACAGACATAAAAGCAAGAAAATGAATAAAGAAGGAGTAGGCCCAATAAAAAGAGAAAATAATGTACAACCCAACATGGTGTTCTATCAAACTGATTAAGTGAAAAGCCTAATACACCAAACTACCAATGAGAGAATGTGTATAATCAGGAGAAAAAAATTTGACTCAAGTGAGAGTCATGTTACAAATAGGGACTATATGATATTCAAGGAATATAAAGAGGCTGAAGGGAAGATGGACTAAAGATGAGAAAAGACTAACTATTGGAGAAATATTAAAGCAGTGGGGTAAAGGTCCCAAGAAAATAAAGACAGCAGGGTGAATTAGCAAAAGAAGTAAGGAGTCATAGTAGAAAATAAAGCAGAGAAGGAAGAGAGCACGTGAAAAAGAAGAAAATATGCTGGAATCAAAGAAGCTGTGAAAAATCAGCAAGATTGGCACAAGAAAAACAAGTACACATGTCAACTAATGGAGATTTATACTTTGTAAAATTGGCTAAGGAGGATGAGGATGAGGATGAGGAAGAGGATAGCAATGACAACCAGCCACTTACTATAACAAAGGAGAGTGAAGTGGAATTAGCAAGATGAATAAAGAATAGCCTGAAGTTGAAAAGAAAAAGGGAGGACGAGGATGCTGCACATGTAATGGAAGTGGAAGAGGGTGAAGAGGAGGTGAACCAAAACATCAAGGCAAGAAAAAAAAGCAAAGAAAAATTGGGGAAGCACAAATCAGGAATAAAGGAACAAGAAATACAAACCAAAGAAGCTGTCATGGAATATTTTATGGCTGAGGAGGCGGGCCTTAACATGCCCCCAACTCAGTCATTAGTGTGATAAGTTGGAATTGTCGCAGGTTGGCAATTCCCGCGACAATTTTGGAGCTTCAGAATTTATGCAAACAGATAAAGCAAGCCATAGTATTTGTAATAGAAACTAGAATAAAAGAAAAAACTGTCATGAAAAATAGGAAAAGGCTACATTTTGATGAAGCTTTTTGTATTGAATCTCAGGAGTTGTCTGGTGGTCTTTGCTTATTTTAGAATGCAATATATAATGTTAATGTTTATTTTTGGTGTGACAATTACATTAAAGCTCGTATTGAAGATAAAAAAAGAAATATATAATATTGTAATTTTATATATGGTAATCCTCTTTTTTAGGAGAAGAAAAGAATTGTGAAAGGATATGATATCAAGTAATAATCATAGAGACATATCCCAACTGTTTATAGGAGATTTTAATGATGTATTAAAACAAGAGGAGAAGGTGGAATTGCACCAAAAACCACAGAATCAGGTAAGGGACTTTAGAAATTTTGTTGATGCTAATCCTCTGATGGATATATAGTTGAAAGGAGGTAGATTTACTTGGTTTAGCAACCCGAGAAATGGAGTGATTACTAGGAAGAGAATAGATAGAGCGTTAGCAAATTGGGATTGGAGAAGTATGTTTCAAAATGCCTCTTTGACAGCCATGCCAGCCATAAGCTCAGTCCATTGTCCAATCATTCTGAATTTAGAGCCGAAAAATGAATCATAGAAGAGCTTCAAGTTTGAATTGTATTGGGTCGATCACGAAGACTGTGAGAAAGTAGTTACCAAAAGCTGGAACAAAGAGGAATCAAATGGAGATAATTGGAGTAAAATGATGGAAAGGATAAAAAACTGTAGAGAAGAACTCAAGACACAAAGCAAGGTGACCTTCAAAAGGGTAGATAGAAAAATTCAAAAAATGAAAGAGGAACTTAAAAGACTGTAAACATCAGAAATTTCAGAAGGACAACAAAAAAGGATTCTAGAGTTAAAAGAAGAGATAGCAACACTATGGAAGTAAGAGGAAAAATACTAGGGCCAGCAAGCTAGAATAAAGTGGCTAAGGTGGGGCGATAAAAATACGACATTCTTTCACACGACTGCTATTCAGAGAAGAGACAGGAACCGTATAGAGAAATTAAAAAATAGTGTAGGACAATGACTGAATGGAAAATGGGAGATAATGAAACATATTGAGAGCCATTTTCAGAGCCTTTTCAATTCAACAAAAAGGCAACATTTAAAAAAAATCATCAATAAGATTCCAAAAATGGTAACTAATGAAATGAATGATGAGCTATTAAAAGAAGTCACAAAGGAGGAGATAAGAATGGATGTCTTTAGCATGGGAGGTCTTAAGGCACCCAAGCTTGATGGTTTGAACGGATTGTTTTATCAGAAATACTGGGAGATCATTAAGAGCAACGTGTGTGCGATAATAAAGGAATTTTTTTAATAGTTGGTACATACCTGAAGAGGCGGCCGAGACAACAGTGGTCTTAATTCCTAGGATTAAGAACCCAGAGAACCTCAACCAGCTGCGATCCATAAGTTATTACAATTTTGTATATAAAATCTTAGCAAAAGTCCTAGTATAGAGAATGAAAAAAATGATGGAAAGAGTTGTATCGCCAACTCAAAGTGCGTTTGTGGAGGTAGATTCATACAAGACAATATCATTATAGTACAGGAGGCTTATTATAGCCTTAACAGAAAAGAAAAAATAGTTCCAAAAATATAGCAATTAAGCTAGGTATGAACAAGGCTTACGATAGGCTTGAATGAGACTTCCTAGAAAAGGTCCTCACAACTTTCGGATTCCAAGCCAGGTGGGTGAAGTTGATGATGGCATGTGTTACAAGTGTTACCTATAGATTCAAAATTAATGGAGAGCTATCAAAGAAAATCAAGCTATATAAGGGACTTTGACAGGGCAATCCCTTATCGCCGTATTTGTTTATAATGGCAGCAGAAGTGTTGACAGTCATAATGAGTGAGGCACAAAGAGAAGGCAGGATTTTAGGATTCAAAATAGCACCAATAACACCTACTATTTCTCATTTACTTTTTGCGGATGACTGCATTATTTTGGCAGAAGCAAATGAGGAAGAGATTTTTTAGATCATTACAGTTTTGAATGAATATATTGAAGCTTCGGGTAAAAAAATCAATATAAACAAATCAGGAGTCAGTTTTGGATATCAAGTACCTATACAGACTATAGTGAACATCGAGAAAAATCTCAGTATGGCGACATGGGACACTCCAGGGAAGTGTTTGGGGCTGCCAGCCAACTGGGGAAGGTCCCAAAATAAAGCTTTAGCATGGATCGAGGAGATCGTAAACAAGCTAGAAGGTTGGAAAGAAAAGCTATTAAGTGAAGCAGGGAAGGAAACTTTAATAAAAACAGTTGTGCAAGCAATACCGTCTTATGCGATGAATGTGATTAGATTTTCAAAAGGCTTTTGTAAAAGACTGAGCTCAAGAGTGGTGAGATTTTGGTAGGCTTCATAAGGAAAAGAGCGAGGCATACACTGGAAGAGCTGAAAATCTATAACAGCAAGTAAAAGGGACGGGGGGCTGGGATTTATAGACGTAGAGATTCAAAACCTAGCTTATTTGGCTAAGCAAGCTTGGAGAATTATAAAAGATCCGAATGCAACATGGGTGCAAATTCTAAAGGCTGTTTATTTTTCGAGAGAGAACTTTTGGGAAGCGAAGGCTTCTAGAAATGCTTTGTAGGTATGGAAGAGTATTTTACAAGGTAGGAAACTGCTCCAAAAATAAAAAAATTGGTGTATAGGAGATGGTACCCAAGTTAGCATACGGAAGGACAATTGTATAGCGGAAAGGAAAAAAGGAACTTAATTTAGGGATAGCAGAGGACAGAAAAGTAAATGAGCTACTCAATAAAAGTGGCGAGTGGGATAGAACCAAAATTTACTCAATGTTTTCAAAAGAGGTAGCAGATAGCATAATGAGAACACCAATAAGTACAAAAAAAGGTGTGACACTCTATATTGGCTTTAGAGAGAAGATGATATTTATATAATAAAAATGGGTTATCAAGCAACAAGATTAGAAGCGCAAAAAAAAAAAAAAAAACTCAAAATGGTCCTTCAACAAGCACAGATAGAAAGGGACTATGGAATATAATGAGATTTGGAATATAAAAGTTTTTCCAAAAATTAGAACGTTCTTATAGAAGGCAGCCCAAGATATCCTGCCTGTAAATGCTAACTTATATAAGAAAATAATTGATAATTAGTCCTATTTGTCAAGTGTGTAACACGGGGATTGAAATTACAGAGTATGTACTGCTTCTCTGCGAATGGCACGAGCCATCTGGTTTGGGGCGAAATGTCAGTGCACACCCACAACAAACTTAGTAAAATCGTTTGGGGTTTGGTTCATGGAATGTATAGAGAAAATAAAAAAACAGAGAGGAGATCATCAAGAGATGAGAATAAGTAGAGTATGTTTTCTAGATTGGGAGGTGTGGAAGACAAGAAATTAGAAAATGTTTCAGCAGCTGAATATTCAACCAGAATGGACAATTAAAAGAGATAAACTGATAGAGAATCTATTTTGAAACACAACAGACCAACAATTTGTAGAAAAGAAGAGCGAGAAAAATAGAAGAACACACCTGATCAGATGGAGCCCTTCACTGAAAGATTGGTTAAAAGCTAATGTGGATGTTGCTTTTAGGACGGATGATGAAAAATGAGCAATATCTGTGATCATTAGGAACAATAATAGAAAGATTGTGTTAGGCTTCTCTGGAAAAATTAGCACACATTCAAGTATAATAGATGAAGTTATAGCTATTAGAAAAGCCCTTATTATTATTATTGATAATTTGGATTGGAGAAAATATTAATTGAATCAGACAGTTTAAAACTAATCCAAACCATAAAATCAAATACTTCTATCGGAAAAACTAAAGCAATACTACAAGATATTAGAGGGCTAATAAAAAGATTACTAAATTGTGGTCTAACTTGGACACCCAAAAAAGAAAACCTGCTTGCTCACACAATTGCTAAAATGGCAGCATTAGATTGCCTTCGTCAGAACTGGAGTATGCAACTACCTCTGGCGATGTGGCATATTATCAACATGGAAGTTCAAAGTTGACAACAACTCTTGAAGAAGGCAAATCAATAAAAAATAGAGAAACATAATAATTTAGAAAATTCAACAACAAAAAATAAAAGTAATTGCTACATGTAGAACAATTTCAGAGACAAACATCAATCAAAATCAATACCAAATTCAGAGGGTTTAAGGAGGAACCAACATAAGCAAACTTGACCTGAGAAATCACATGTCTTCCACGACCTTGTTTAAAGCAATTGGAAATGAAGAAACAGTAAGGGTGGGTTTCCAGCGGCCGCAGCAATTTGCATTGAGACAAGAGATGCAACCAAACTGAAGATGCATGTTGGCTACAAGAGAAAAAGGAGCGAGCTCGGTGCAAGAAACGAGTTCGAGGGCAAATAGGCTGGGAACCTAGAAACGGCTTCATTGAAATTGCAAATTCAAAGGAGAGGAAGCTGAAGCTTTCATGTTTGTGCACCCTCGGCGTCAGAGTTTCATTCAGAGCGCAGGCAGCAAACGAGACCCGACCAAAAGTCACATCCACAATTACAAATCGCTCTGGGTTCTAAATTTGTTCAGTGAGGGGCAGCACCAGAGAGAACACTAGCGTTGCAACAGCCATGAACATACATTACATTGAAGACCTCTTTTTCAGGAGTTTAATGATAAGGGAGTCTAGATTCCGGGGCCGATGAGTTTCGAGTAGAGTTATCGGACTTAGCCTAAAACTAAAAAAAAAAAAAAATGAGATGCTTACACATCGCAAAGCTTGGTTTTGTGGCAATTATGTTTGTCTTGTTAAGAGGTGCACTGAATTTAAATTTTAGTTTTTTTTTTTTTTTGGTACTTTAAACGGGACATGAAGTCTAAGAAGACTAAGAGGCTACACTGTAACTATGCGGGGTAAAACGATCCCTCTAGTATCATTATCAATAATCATTCTAAGGATACCAAAAGGCAGGTCCACAAAATGATAACTAGGTTCTTTTTCTGTACTTAGCTTAGCTAAACAGTCAGTTGCACGGTTCCCTTCCCTGTATGTATAGCTGAATTTGAGATGCCATTCTCTATTGATAAGGGAATAAATTCTCTTTATTAGACTATTTGGATGATTTTTAATTCAAATTCTAGTTATATCTAAAAAATTGATATATAAAATTTATTGAAAAAGAAAAAAAGTGTGAGTAAGGTACTTGACAAAAAAAAAAAAATGAGATGCTTGCAAGTCTTTTGCTCAGATTATTGAAGCCATAATTGAATAAACTCATTTAACGTCCCCCCCAAAAAAAGAAGAGAAACTCATTTTGTTCATAATAATGACTTGAAATTAGCAATCTAGCATTTTGTTCATTAATTAGATAACCACAATAGCTTTTTCTATTATCTGTAAGGTTAGATATTTAAATCATAATTTTCTTTTTATTTTCAAGAATAGATAGTATCACTAACTACTTTATTAGGTCCTACAAAGATTTAATAGATTTTATTTTATTCTGAGAAAAAATCATATATTATAACGTCTGGACACCAAATTAAGGGGAAAAAAAAAAAGAAAACCATAATGTCTTGATTCGATGAATCTTTTTATTCCGCATCAATATGGTTTGGGAATATATTATATACATATAGATCTAGATATTTACTATTTGCAAACAAATTAGATTAGACTGTTAAAGTGTTACCCTTATTTACTCATGTATTATTTGTTAAGTTCTTTCTTTATCTGTTCATTGCAAATATACTCAAATTTTTTTTTATCAAAAATAGGAAAATTTGAATCTACAACCTCTAAATGAATATGAAAAAATTAAAAAATTATGTCATTTAAATTATAATTTATTGACCAAATATACTCAATTTATTTTCTTAATTTTAAATTTTTTAGATGTGAGTAAAATATGCTTCTCTTTTTTTTTTTTTTGAGATGGTTTAATTACACTCTCTTCTCTCATATTTTTAATTGAAAAATTTTATATGAAATCATGAAATATATATTTATACATATTTTACATTTACTTTTAGTAATCATATTATGTATGTACAAAAAATTAATCACTCCATATAAAATATATATTAAAATATAAAATATATATTAAAAAATAAATTAAATAATATATATATATATATATTACACAAAAGACATAATGACTAACTTTATTTTAATATGTAAATAATATTTTTTATTTTTAGTAAAATAATTAATCACCAAAATTATCAAACATTTTATAACAAAATTTCATGAACATAAAAGATTAACTGTGACTGTGTTTTTTTTTTACTTTTATTCGTATTTTAACTACAAATATAAATATAATTTGTTTATATTAGTTATAAAATTTGATTAGGATCATTGTTCGATGCAAGTGATTTATTGTTAATATTCATCTAGCATGATATTCACTAAAAAAAATCCAAACAGAGTTTCTTTTAACTCTTTTTTCAAAAAAAGAATGATATGACAGAAAAAAAAAATAATTTAGAAATTGTATAAAATATTATATAAAATGACAAAAATAATCATATGATTCTAAATTTTTTACATCAAATACAAATTAATTTAATAGAAAACGAGAGTACGTAGGAGTACATATAAAACTTGAAAAAACGTTTGAAGAGACAAAAATTTTTAATAAAAAAATATATAATAGTATTTATATTAAAATAAAAATTATAAATATATTTATTTTATTTTTAAATTTATTATTAATATGTAAGAATACATATGGTTAAGATTAATAAAAAAATAGATCTGAGTTTGATTAATAAAAAATTTTGTTTAGGTTAATATGCCAAATTAATTTTAAATAAAAAATCAATTTTAAAAAAGAATCCGTTTTTACATAAAAAAAAAATTATTTTTTGCACATAAAAATCTATTTTTATTTAGAAAACTAATTTTTTTTAATCTAAAGACTGATTTTTTTTTAAATTATATAAAACCAATCATAATTTATAAAGTATTTTTTAGCATTTTAAAAGATCAATTTTACTTTTAATAATATTTATTTTTCAAAAGTTTCAAGACTAATTATAGAAAAAAATAAGAAGGGATAATAGTGGAATAATAAAAAATATCTATGGATAAAAAGGGAAACAAAATTTATAAAAAAAATTCGTGTCCACTCTTCCAAATTCCGTGTCTATCATTGTCCTTCGTAAAAGAGTGGACACAAAAATATAAAAAACTGTCTCGGAGACAATGTGTTTCGTGTCCATGTATCTGCTTTCAAACACATTTTAAACATGTACTGTCAATGTCTCTGTGTCCTGTCTCTAAAAACAAACACTACCTAAGAGACAGAGAAGGATTCATGGCTCTTCAACCTCCACCTCCACCTTCACCACCACCACACCGGGGCGCCATAAAGGTTGAGTGGCATGCGACATACAGAGAAGACGCTGTCCACCAGATTGCATCTTTGCTCGCTATTTCCTCAATGATCCTGACTATAAGTAATAAAACGATCTTTTTATATGATTATATGGAAGGGTTTTTTTGGTGAATTTTTAAGAAAAAATCTTTTTTTAAGTTGTTTTTAGGAGATCTTATAAAAAAGTAAAAGTAATTTTATGTTTGGGTATTTCATGCAAAAAAAATCTTTTTATCTATCAATTATATTTGGGTATAATAATATAAAAATATTTTTTTGTTTATTTATTATATAAAAAATATTTTTTTAGAAAAGAAGATCTTTTAAAAAAAAGATGTAAATTACAGTTTTCTCAAAAAAAGATGTTTTTTTTTAATTTTTATAGTGCTTTTACTTTTAATACTAGAAATTTGCCAACACGCTAAAAAATAAAAAATATATTTTTTTAATGAAAAATATATTTTTTTATCAAGATAATGACGCACAAACAAGCACTAAGGACTTGTTTAGGTGAGCTTCTAAAAAAAGATCTTTTTTGAATTATCTTTTTTTTAAAAGATCTTATGAAAAAGTAAAAGTAATTTTATGTTTGGATATCTTATACAAAAAGATCTTTTTATCTATCAATTATATTTGGGTATAACAATATAAAAGTACTTTTTTGTTTATTTATTACATAAAAACATCTTTTTTTAAGGAAAAAAGATCTTTTAAAGAAAGATGTAAATTACAACTTCTCAAAAAAGATCTTTTTTTTCTACTATTTTTACTTTTACTTCTAAAAATTTGCCAAACACGCTAAAAAATAAAAAAGATATTTTTTCATTGAAAAAATTTTTTTTTTATCAAAATAATGGGTCCAAACAAACACTAAATATAATTCATTCACAAATAAAATGATATTTTTATATGAGTTATCCAAATATAAAATTATTTTTATTTTTCTATAAAATTCCATAAAAAAGATAACTTAAAAAAAATATTTTCTTAAATACTCACTCAAACAAATTCTTAAATCATATTTTAAAAATTAAATCTAACATTCTGTCGATTATTTTCTAATATATAATAATACTAGTTAAAAATCCGAGGTTTGTTCAGTAACTAGCAAAAGGAAACCCAAGTGTTTGGCGTCTCTTCTGAGGTCTGAAACATGGGCGAGACTGGTCGATGGGCAGACATCCATCCAGATATGTTGAAGGAAATCAAGAAGCGGTTCCATTCATTCAAGGATCACATCCCACTTGGATTGGTTTGCAAAGAATGGAACCTCAAACTTGAAAGCAACGAAATTCCGTGGTTGATGCTACCTGAAGAAACTTTGAAGGCTAGTTTTGATGAAGAGGAGGAGGAGATCTACAGTCTCATGCATTTACCTGATGGCTGATCACCCTAACAATATCCCAAGGTAAGATGCAAATGCTAAATCCATTTTCAAAGATGCATTTTGATCTTCCTCCACTGTCAACTTTTCCCAATATAATTGAGTATAGTCGTGAATACGATGAATATATTATGTGGGATTTTAAGGACAAAATCTCTCGCCTAGAACGCGATCGTATGCACAGGGTCCAAATTTGGAAGGTTGTCATAAATTCAGCTCCTAACAATGATAACAAAGATTTTATGGCGGTGGCTATATATGGACAGCTCAATAGATTAGCCTTTTACAAACCTAACAATAAGAGATGGTCATGGTCAGGCTTGACAACAGACACAAGTTTCGAAGATGCCATATTTTTTAAAGAGAAAATATATGCAGTAGACTATGATGGCCAGCTACACAAATTTGACACCAACACAGAATCAGGGACTGTTGTGGGAGGAATCCATGCCCCACCTCCAATTGGGTATACCACAAGCCCTTATAAGCTGAAATATGTAATTGGATGTGCCAATGGAAACATATTGATGTTGGTAAGACATTATGCTTCTTTGAGGGGAACAGAGAAGGAACATAAGGAACTTGAGACCATGAAATTTGAGATCTATGAATTGAGAAAAGGTTCCAAAAAATGGTCAAGATTACATAGTTTAGGAAATTATGTAGTCTTCATCGGATTCAATTCCAGTGTTCAGATGTTACCTACCAATTTTCTAGGCAAAGGAAATCAAATTTACTACACGGATAACTTAATAGAGCTTAAATCATCAGACTTTGCTTCTACACGTGATATGGGCATCTTCGACTTGAAGGATACAAGTTTCCGAAGAATATTACGGGATGTCAAATTTTTCTGTCCTCCTGTTTGGTGTTTTTACTGTCTCTCTTCTCTGATGTAGTTATTCTTGTGAATTAATGTTTTTCGCTAGTTTTATTTAATTGATTAAGTGGTTATAAACTTATAATAACTTTGTGTTCTTATACTTTTACGTGTTAAAATATGTGATGTGATGGATAAATGTTATTATTGTTCAATGATTTGCTACAGTAAAACAGGGTTCTATAAAAAATTTTTTACATATTTTGATTCATCCTCGTAATAAAAAAATTTTACAAGGGTAATAGTCATTAAAAAAAAAGTTAAGATCCACTAACAATTTTATGCATATAGAAATTGGTCAATGTTAGTTTAAAAATTAAATTATATGGCTATTTTAGGTTGTGATTGTTATAATAAACTTTTACTTTGGATAATTCAAGGACTAATGTTTAAGAACAAAATAACGTATATGTAATTAACAAAAAAAACCCTTAATTTGTTAGTAGCTATGATGCATTGATATGGACGTGGAACACAACACGACACGGGACACGCCGACACGTAAATTTTAAAATCTTACATGACATGGGGACACGCATATATATAAAATATAAATTATTTTTTAGATAAATTGTAATGATATTTTGATATTTTATTGATATTAAAATATAAATTAAAATTTTTAATTATTTTTAATGTCTTATTTTAATAATATCAAGTATTTAAAATATTTTTGTTTTAATAAATAATAATATATACTATATCTAAATTTATTTTAAGAATATATGTTAATAATAAGACTAGACACGTGGACACGTGATAGTATTTAGGTGTGTTCAGGCATGTCCGAAAAAGAATTTTTTATTTTTTATTAAGACACGGTTGGATACAGCAGACATATGTGTCGGACGAGCATCGATGAGTGTCGTGTCTAAAATGTATCCGACACACGAACACGATAACTTAGCGAAGTGTCCATATTTCATAGGTTAGCAGGTGAATTACATAAACTAAATGACAATATTGTGCCTAACTATTAGTATTACATATTTTTAATCTATTTACATTTTTTGTTATTAATATATAAAGATTTATTTTTTTTACCAGTTCCTTACATTTAAAACGAGTAAAATCGGAAAAAATATATATATTTTTTGGAATTAAATTTTGATACAGCTGATGATGTAAATAAGTTTTATATACGTGTTTAATTACATATTATTACATTGATAAAAATAATTATTTTTGGATCTATTATATATATAAAACATAGATATAATTCTAACTGTATAAAAAGTTATAGGATAAAGTATTTTTTATTTTCTTTAAAAAGATGCTTAATGTTTAAGTTTATTTAATTTTATTTTTAATATTTTTTATTTGTATTAAAATTATCTGTAATCGTTAATTCTATCTAAAACGTTAAAGATAAAAGTAAAAACATACAAGAATAGCTTTGACATAAATTTAAAAAAAAAAAATACTTAAGATAAAATTAAATAAAATTAAATGCTAAGATTATTTAAAAAAAACATTAAAAATGAACTTATAAAAAAAATTATTTTACCCAAAGTTTTAAGTTGTAAATGGATTAAAATTAAAATTAAACTCCAAATTTTGTTCCGGTTAACAACAAATTTCCTTGCCAAATAGAAAAAAATGAGGAATTTTTACATTGGGCCAGGTCCATTAAGTCAAGCCCACTGTGACGCAACTCTACCTTGTGGAGTTCATCATCACCTTCTTCTTCTTCTTCGTCATTCAGTAACAGAATACCTAATTAGTTGCAGTCGAAGGCATCATTTTTCTTCACGGTAACTGTCTATTCATCTATTTTCCAAGTTTTTTTGCTCTTACTTTCGTTTCTTAACCATCAGAAAAGCAATCAATTCATTGATTAGGTAGGTACTTTCGCAATATTTTCTGTTCTGTTAATTGTGGGCAGCAAAAAAAAAAGCTCTCGAATTTAATTTGTATAACCATTTGGAAGCTCTGGTTAACTCTAATTTATATTCTAAGTTCGAGTGTTTTTCAGGGTTTTAATTTGACTTCAATTTTTTTCCCAAAAAATAAAAAAAATTGTTTTGTTCTTCGATTTTTTTTTCTCCCCCGAGAGAAGGAACCCATTTTGAAAAATTGAAAATTTGACCTGAGGAGTGCTAAGGGCCAGGTTTTGTGATTTGTAGCCATCAATTATTCATCATTAATATTTTCAATTGTGTGAGATTACATTTAATGGGATGACACACCTTTTAATAAAAGTATTGGCCCTACTTTCTTTTTCTTCTTCTTCTTTTCAGTTAAAATGAGTGTTCCATTCAAAAGGGTAAGAAATCAATTCTTACAGAAGAAAAAGAGTTTGTTGATCTTTGGCTTCTTAATTACAGTAAAATCAATCATACGTAGGATTCTGTTCTCTAAGAATTGTTATTGCAAATTTGCACTGTAGAATGATGACTCTTTTGCAGGCAATATACTAACTTTGAATGAACCGCATTCAAGTTGATTCTATCAAAGAATTTGTTAAATGTCAACCTTCAAGTTTTTGTTAAGACCTGTTGAATGAAGTGTTACATTTATATTGTATTGTTTATTTGCAGAGTGAAGGACATTTGATGCTTTGGAGTTTTAGTTGATCAGAAGTTGTTTCACTTGCACACTTTTGCAATCATGGTATGGTTTAACCCTGAAATCTTAACTATCTCATGTATGTTTCCTTGTTATTCTATTTAATTTTGTTTACCTGGAGGGTTTTGTAATGCTGGTTTACATGTTCCATATTGTTCTTTGCTTTTTGATATGATTATCCTTATCTAGGAAGCATTATGTTGATATGTTTTGTATGTCAAAATGGAAATTCTATCAGATGTATATAAGAAGAAATTCTTTTAAACCAAAAATTGTATTACACAGAGGAACGACCGTACCTCCGATTTTAAATGCCACAGGAAAAGAGCACATCTCATCTCATAAATACACTTTTGGACTAAATTCAAGTTTTGGAGTTCTTAGAGTTTACTTAACTAATACGATAGAAACTAAAATTTTTCGGATAATTTTTTTATTTTATTTTTAAGTGATTGTATTCTGCACTTATTTTATGTATTGCTGATTGCAGGATGCAAATGGTTCCATTGATGATAAGTGTGAAAGTAGATTCTATATTGGTAACCTTGATCTAAGAATTACAGAGTGAGACTTATAATAACTCCTAGAAAGTTTTAAGTTTATGAGCGCCAAACACAGAGTTGTGGCTCAGAAAGTAGGTCCACGAGTTTTGGTTTCATGCTCTCGGAGACAACACGTTAAGGATGAATCTTCAAGAATGTATGGACCAATAAAAGAGTTGGTGACAGAAGAGAATCCTCCAATTTATAAAGAAATGAAAATGCCGAACTTGGTTAAACTGGTGTATACCACAAAGCTAGATTACGATGTCTCCTCTCCACTAAAACACTTCAGGCTATGAAACATCAAAAGTTAAAGATACTCCTGAATGAAACTATATTAATTACAAACTTTCTTGAGGGGTGTTAGAGTGAGAGATTCAACATTTACACGGTTTTAAAAACTCTCATGTCTTATTTCTAAATAAAAGTCCCTTCAAAATTCATTCGGTGTATGTTAAATTAGATGATATGAGGAGTTATTTATGGAATATCGAATAAGAATCCTAAAATTAATTGTAGTATAATTTGGACTCTAAAGATGGCGTGGCATCTAATATAAGTGTGGTTTGTACCATTATAAATCCCATCAACCCAGATATTAAGAATTTATTTGAGTGCTATTAAACTATTAGAAAAATATATTTTTTTTAATATATATATATATATTTATTTTTAATGTGTTTGATAAAATATTAGTAGTAAAATTAAAAATATCAAAAAATAAAAAATATATCTTTTTCTAGAAGTTATAATTTATATTTTTTAAATATTTTTTATTTAAAAAAATGTTTTTAATATAAAAAATATTCTGAGCTAATTTCTTGCTTTCTTGTTGCTGAATGCAACAATGAGTTTCTCTTAAGAAATCATGAAGCGCGCCCAGCTGGCGCCGCCCCATTTTTTGAAGTAAATGCGGCAAATTATAACCCCAGAAGAGGTAAATAGCAAGATTTTGATAACAAAAAAAAATTATGGAAGGAAAAGAAATTATGTTCATAAGAAAGGATCTTACCAGAAGTGGGATAAAGAAAGAAACAATGGGCAAAGTAAATCAATTGAGGATAAATGCTTCTGTTGTGGTGGAAAGGGCCATTGGTCACGTACCTGTCGTACCCAAGGCACATTGTTGATCTTTATTAAGCATCCTTGAAAAAGGATGACAAAGAAAAAGAAACAAATTTTGTTTCAAATAATGAAAATTCCACCACTCATTATGATGTATCTAATTTCTTTAAGGATTCTGAAGGAGATATTGGCTATTTGATCAATGATGGAATAATTTAATATGTGTTTGTTAAGGATTCATGTGAATAATTTTTACTATGTATGTACTTTTGCTCATTTTATTATTATTATTATTTGTTTTTGAAGAAAAATAGCAAGGACATATTCTGAAGATATTTGCCTTGCGGATAGTGCAAGTTCGTACACTATTCTTAAAAGTGATATATATTTTACCCATCTTGTGCCAAAAGAAGAGTATGTTAATACTATTATTGGCTCAGGCAATGTGATAGAAGGTTCCGGAAGAGCTATAATTTTGTTTCTTGGAGGAACAAGATTTATAATAAATAATGCACTATTATGTATTATCTACCAAGTCTCTGAGGAACTTGTTGAGTTTCAAAGATATTCGCCGAAATGGATATCATATTGAAACGATGAATGAGGAAAATCATGAGTATTTATGTATCACAACTCATGATTCAAATAAGAAAGTTATATTAGAAAAATTACCCTCACTTTCATCTGGATTGTATTATACCAAGATTAGTGCAATTGAATCACATGTCATTGTAAACCAGAAGTTTACTAGTCCAAATGAATTCATAATTTGGCATGATAGATTGGGTCATCCGGAAACAACCATGATGAGGAGAATTATTGAAAACTCTCATGGACATTCACTAAAGAACCAGAAGATTATTAAATCTAGTGAATTTTGTTGTGCTGCATGTTCTCAAGGGAAGTTAATTTTAAAGCCATCACCAGTAAAGATTGGATTTGAGTCCCCTGAATTCCTAGAAATGATTCAAGGTGATATATGTGGACCTATTCATCCACCATGTAGATCTTTTAGATATTTTATGGTCCTGATAGACGCATCTTCGAGATGGTCATATGTGTGCTTATTGTCTTCTCGCAACCTGGCGTTTGCAAGATTACTGGCTCAAATTATTAGATTAAAAGCACAATTTCCAGAAAATCCAATCAAAGCAATTCGTCTTGATAATGCTGGTGAATTTACTTCCCAAGCATTTGATGCTTATTGTATGGCTAATGGAATAAGTGTTGAACATCCAGTAGCTTATGTTCACACACAAAATGGGTTAGCAGAATCACTTATTAAACGCCTCCAATTGATTGCTAGACCCTTACTTATGAGAACAAATCTCCCAACTTCGGTTTGGGGGCATGCTATTTTACATGCCGCAACACTTATTCGTTTGAGGCCAACGAGTTACCATCGGTTCTCTCCTATGCAATTAGCTTTTGGCCAGCAGCCAAATGTCTCCCATTTAAGAATATTTGGGTGTGCGATATATGTTCCCATTGCACCACCTAATCGTACCAAAATGGGACCCCAAAGAAAATTGGAGATATATGTTGGATATGATTCTCCCTCTATAGTGAGGTATCTTGAGATACAAACTGGAGATGTATTTAAAGCCCGGTTTGCGGATTGTCATTTTGATGAATCAAAATTTCCAACATTAGGGGGAGAGAATTACCTTCCTGAAAAGGAACTTAATTGGAATGCATCATCGTTGATGCATTTAGATCCTCGATCAGGGCAATGTGAACTAGAAGTTCAAAAGATTATACATTTGCAAAGAATAGCAAATGAATTGTCTGATGCATTTTTCGATACAAAGAGGATAACCAAATCTTATATACCAGAGGAAAATGCCCCAATTCGAATTGATGTCCTAGTAGGACAAGTAGCCACTGAAGCAAATTCACGCCAGAAGCGTGGCAGGGCGAAAAATGCCCCAATTCGAATTGATGTCCCAGTAGGACAAATAGCCACTGAAGCAAATACACGCCAGAAGCGTGGCAGGCCTGTCGGTTCCAAAGATAAAAATCCTCGAAAGAGAAAAGAGGTAAATATTATTCCTATTGAAAAAGACATAGTAAAGACACCTGCAGTTGTCCAAAATTTTGATAAACGCCAGAAGACGTTCAGGTACCTGAAAATTGTGAAAATGACGAGATCTCGATAAATTATGTCTTTACAGGAAAGAAATGGGACCGAAATAAGACAATTGTCAATGAAATATTTGCATATAATGTGGCATTGAATATCATGCATGAAAGTAAGGATCTTGAGCCAAGATCAGTCGAAGAATGTCGACAAAGGAATGATTGGCCAAAATGGGAAGAAGCCATGAAGGCTGAATTAGACTCACTTGCAAAATATGAAGTCTTCGGACCTGTAGTCCGTACACCAGAAGATGTAAAACCTGTTGGATACCGGTAGGTATTTGTGAGAAAACGAAATGAGAAAAATGAAGTTGTGCGCTATAAAGCCCGACTTGTGGCACAAGGTTTTTCACAAAGGCCCGGTATAGATTATGAAGAAACGTATTCCCCTGTAGTGGATGCGATAACATTGCGTTATTTGGTCAGTTTATGTGCATATCATAAACTGCATATGCATTTAATGGATGTGGTAACAGCCTATTTATACGGCTCATTAGATCGGGATATTTATATGAAAGTCCCTGAAGGACTAAAGATATCTAAACCATCCAATGAATATTCGCAAGGGTTATACTCAGTTAAATTGCAAAGATCTTTATATGGTCTAAAGCAATCTGGACGAATGTGGTATAATCGTCTTACTGAGTATTTGGCCAAAAATAGATTCAAAAATGATGATATTTGTCCATGTGTTTTCATAAAGAAATTCGCATCTGGATTCATTATAATTGCTATGTATGTTGATGATTTAAATATCATTGGGACTCCTGAAGAGATTCCAACAATTATAAAAACTCTGAAAGAAGAGTTTGAGATGAAAGATCTTGGAAGGACTAAATTTTGTCTCGGCCTGCAGATCGAGTATGCAAAAAATGGGATCTTTATTCATCAAGTGACATACACAGAGAAGATCTTGAAAAGATTTTATATGGATAAGTCACATCCATTAAGTACCCCAATGATCGTAAGATCTTTGGATGTGGAGAATGATCAATTCCGTCCTAAAGAAGAGAATGAAGATATCCTTGGTCCTGAAGTACCATATCTTAGTGCCATTTGAGCGCTAATGTATCTTGCTAATAATACACGACCCGATATATCATTTGCTGTGAACTTACTAGCAAGGTATAGTTCCTCTCCAACCAGAAGACATTGGAGTGGAATCAAACAAATCTTTCGATATCTTCATGGAACGGTTGATATGGGATTGTTCTATCCTTATGGATCCAAGTCACAACTAATTGGCTATGCAGATGCTGGATACTTGTCTGATCCACATAAAGGGAGATCTCAAACAGGATACCTATTCACATATGGTGGTACAGCTATATCATGGAGGTCCACGAAACAGACGATAGCAGCAACCTCCTCTAATCATGCTGAAATACTAGCGATACATGAAGCAAGTCGCGAGTGTTTTTGGCTAAGAAGTTTGATCCAATATATCATGTCATCATGTGGACTGATTAATTAGAAGATAGCTCCAACTGTCCTGTTTGAAGATAATACAGCATGTATTGCTCAACTTAAAGGCGGATATATCAAAGGTGATAGAACAAAGAATATTTCTCCCAAATTCTTCTTCACTCATGATTTTCAAAATCAAGGGACAATTGATGTCCAACAAATCTGCTCATGTGACAATCTGGCAGATTTATTTACAAAGTCACTCCCAAAATCCTCCTTTGAAAGATTGGTACATGAAATTGGGATGCGCCGATTTCGAGACATTAAATGATGTCGACAAGAGGGGGAGACTGTACTCTTTTTTCCTTGGTCAGGTTTTTTCCCATTGGGTTTTTCTTGACAAGGTTTTTAATGAGGCAGTCCCCATCACAAAGGATATTGTACTCTTTTTCCTTCACTAAAGTTTTTCCCATTGGGTTTTCTTTAGTAAGGTTTTAACGAGACAATAATCCTAAATGGTCATCCAAGGGGAGTGTTGTGATAAGATCAAATGAGGTGGATGACCATCATTTAATATGGGTGGCTCACATTCTCAAAAGAGATGAGTTTAATGAGAGTTTAATGAGAGTTGAATATGCTACCTCTTGTGTGCCTATAAATACATGTACTGAGGCAAAAGGAAGATACACACAAAAACAATAAATAATCCTTTCTCTCTTTATGTTGCAATACTTCTTTAATTTCCTTCTCTTTATATTTTACTTTATGTTTGTTACTTCTTCTTTATTTATTTATTTAGTTATTTTATAACAATGATTAAACAAAACCAACAAAAAGAAATTAACTACTGTGTTACACCCATGACCCAACAGGCCTAGTAATTAATATTGTAATGATATAGGAAACTATTATGATTTTTTGTAATACAATTATTATATGAAAAAAAGATAATATTAGCCAATTGTATCAGGACATACTGTTATCTACTTCATAATCCCAATCTTCATGCAAATCAGCGATTATATTTATAGCAAAAAGATACTTAAGATTGCAGTTTTAATTCATAGCCAGTGAACGAATTTACATCATCTTGTCATATTTTTTATAGGACATTAAAAAGAAAGAATAACTCTTCACATCCAAAACAATTTTACATCCAAGTTTATTCAAGTGATTTGAGTTCCACGTTTTTTTTTGTTTTTTTCCTGCGCTTCTTCTTGTTCTTCTTTTTTTTCTTCTTCACTCTAGATGCTACGTCTTCTTCTTTTTTTTTTTATTTTTTTTTATTACTTTTCAATTTCGTTACCGTCATCATCAACAACACCTCTTTCTCTTCCTTTTTTTCCTCCTATTGGAATTTCATCTCTTCTCTCATTTTTATCCTTCTCCTCCATCATTATCATCATCATCATCATCATCATCATCATCATCGTTATCGGCATTGTCTTTTTCTAGTACGTATCGTTATTATCGTTATCATCAAATTCAAATTTATATAATGGACAATTTTCGGTTATTTAGTATTATACAATTGTTTCGTTTTGAGCTAATTTTCGGTTCATTCGAAACATAGGTATTTCTGAATTCGAATTTATATAATGGACAATTTTTGGTTGATTTGGTATTATACAATGGTTTCGTTTTGACAATATTTTCGCTTCAAAGTGTTTCTGAATTCGAATTTATATGATGGACAATTTTCGATTTATTTGGTATTATACAATAGTTTCGTTTTGATAATATTTTAGGTTCATTCAATCACCAAAGAGAATCAGAGTCAATAAAGATGTTAGCAAAATATTGGTATTGTTGGTGATGACGATAATAATAATGGAAGAGAAAGAAGAAAATGAATGAAGAGATCAAAGAAATTCAAATAAAAAAAAATAGAAGGGAGAGGAGAAGGAAGAGGAGGAAATGGATGTGGTGGTATAGTGGTGGTGACAATGACGATAATGAAAAAAAGAAGAAGAAAAAGCAGGAAGAGGAGGAGAAGGAAGAAGAAGACGAAGCCCAACTATGATAACTGATAATATCTAATAGAACACCAACTCTTTTAACAACAAAGTAACACATCATTAGATAAGGTTTTTTTTTTTGTTTTTTTATGAAATAAATTAAAAAAATATTTATTTCCAGAAACACGTTCTTTTAACTTTAATTTTTTAGATACAATTTTTTTTATTCAGGGCAAATTTGCCGCACCTCCGATAAACTCCATAATATTAATAGAACTTCACTTCAAATTTTTAAAAACAACTGGTTGATTTAAATTCTTAAACTTTGTAACGGACAATAACAATCATTATCATCGTCTGCAGAGTACATAAGAATACACAACCGTACACAGGGATAAGTCGTATTTTTATTGGAGAAATAATGATTTTTTAATTTATAATGAAAAAAAATCTAGAGACAATGACATTGGTTACTATTGCCGCTGGTAATATTAAAGAAAGCATGCTTGTCGGTGTATTTTGTGTATTTTTATATATTTTTAAAGACGATGATAATAGTTTAAAATTTTGAGTTTTATTCTCTGCAAAATTTTAGAGAGAATTAGAGTGAAATTCATTAAAATTAGACGAACTCCATAAAATTATAGAAGTTGGCCGGAACTAAACAAACTTATCATAAAAAAATGCTTTTTAAAGATTAAAATTCAAATAACATATTTTTAAAAATAATATATATTTTTTATTTTTAAAAAAAAATTCCATTAGATAATGGTCCCAAAAGGCATTAGTTTTGCTGAAATAGAATTAAGAGGACTACTTTCATCATGTGAAATTATTACGAGATATACCTCGGAATTCTTCTGATCAGGTCTCCATTGCTTCAATATGTGGAGACACATGCTTCCGTTGCTATTAATATTTGGGTGAAATATCTTTGTCCAAAATGCAACCTGTACAATATTCACAAGCCATGAGTATGGACATCATGATTAAAATATATAATATAGAGTAAAGAATTATTTTTATTTTTAACTCGTTTGGAGTAAATTTTAAAGTTATTTTTTATTTTTTTAGTGACTAAGTTGTGTTTAAATCGTCTTATTTAAATCCTTAACGTTTTAAAAAATAATTGAATAACTATGTATCGTAAAAAATTAATATTATTGAAAGATAAAATTAAAATTTATTTCTATGTATAGTTTTTGTCCTAACGTTTTTGTCCTATTTAAGTTCTTAACATTTCAAAATCATCTCAATTTTGTCTTGCCGTCAAGTTTGTTAACAGATTCCTAATGCAACACAACATTGAGCCAATTTTAAAATATTTGAGACTTAAATAGGACGATTTAGTGTATGTTTGGGCTGATGTTTGTCAAATTAGAAGTTGAATAAAGGTAATTTTGTAGAATTGATTCTGGTAAAAGTGAGTTTATGTCAACAGTACATGATTTATGTTTGACAATTTTATATTAAAATTAATTTTGATAAAATGAATATTGTTTGGATAATATTAGTTAAAATAACTTTTAGATAGATAATTAATTAATTATTAAAAAATATAATATTAAATTATAATGTTATTTTTTTAAGTATATTTATTTTTTTATACTTCTTTTAGTATATTTTTTATATAGTATTTTTTATAGCACTCTATTTTAGTATGTTATAAATTTTTATTATTATAATAAAAATTAATATTTTTTATTAAATTAAAAATAACATATAAAAATTGACAACTTTTAAGTATTATTTTTATAATAAAAATTAATATTTATTTATTAAATTATAAATAACATAAAAAAATATATTTTAATATTCTTGTTCAGTACTCTCAATAATCTTATTTTTATTATTGTTTTATGTTCTAATTTTTTATTAGTTATATTTTTATTATTATTATTATTTATAATTAATTTTTATTTAATTTATCATTTTTAATAGAAACAATAATACATATTATAAAAAATTAGAATAATAAATCGTGCACAAAAATTACAATAATAAATTTTACAATATCAAACAAAAAAATATTCTATAATTATTTTAATATTCTCAGTATTCTTTTATTTAGTATTATTTTGGATGATAAAATTTTATTACTCATGACTCTATTATTATGTATGATCAATTTTTTATTTACTTTGTCTTTTTTAATAAAATCAATAATTTATATTATATGAAAATTACAATAAAAAATTTAATAAAAAAAAATCAACATACAAAAGAAAGTATTCAAAATGATAAAAATTATGGAGAAAATTTTTAAAGTCAATCATGACCAGCAACAAACGTAAAGCATGTTAAGTAAACGCAGAAACTACAATTTCTTGCTTAGTGAACGGGCTTTTAGCATGTAAAATCAGTATTTAAAGAAAAAATTACCAAACAACAAAGAACAGCGTTCAAAGCACTTAAATACACTTTTATCCTCTCCAACGTGTTTGCCAAATCACCCTTAAACATTAGGGACAACTTTAGGACTTACCCCAAACATTGAGGACAAAAACAATACTTTACTCTATAATATATACTAGCTAAGAGTATTGATCTACAGAGCAACCTAGAAGATTTACGATAATGCTAGAAAAAAAAAGTCACAGAACTTGCCTTATTTTGTATTAATTAATTGTTGCAACAATTAATGAAAGTTAAATAAGATAAGTTATGAATATTTTTTATTAATTTTCTTTGGTTACTAAACATTTTCGAAGATTTAATCGTTAATGATTTTTAAATGCCAATTTGATTTATGATATTGAATTTATCCAGCTGATTCCACCTAAAAGGAAGAGGTTCGGGTGCTGTTCTATACCACAGAGAGCCAAAGTTATTCCTCGAGAAACTTGGGATCAACAATTAACATTTTGATTATGTGGGGAAGTAAGTGTTTAAGAATAAACATAGCTATTAACAAGTCTCCTTTATAACATAAAATCTTAGAAGCTTCAAATTAGTAAGGGGGAACTATGCATTACATCAATATCAGAGTGAACCAGTAGAGAGTTGAAAACATTATAAGATTAAGTTTTTAGTTTTTACCCTAATTAATTTGTAAATGGATAAATAAATGATGAAATGCTGGAAAATAGATGCATGACGTATTATACACAAATGTGGAGCTGCCATTGTCAGAACTCTCAAAAAATAATCCGCGTTTTGGGTGGGACAAAGACTAAAAAAGTGAAGCATATTACAAAACGCAGCCTGCAGTTGGCAGGGCAGGACAACCACGTTTCGAAATGTGTCCTTTGTCCCCTACATGCAGACATGAGTAGTTATTGACTAGCATTGGATTCGCCAAAACGCAGGTTGCATTTGGCATGTGTGCAGGTGCAAGTCGCAGGTTGCAATTGGTAGCCTCCCTGCTTGCATAGGCGACACGTGTTGTAGAGGGTAGTGAATCCAGTTTATAAAAGCCAAAACACAAGTAGGGTTGTGTTGAGAGAGGAAGCAAGAGTGAAAAATGTTATTGAAAAAGCAAGAGTGAAAAGCAAGGGTGAAGAAGCAAGTGTGGGAGGAAGAAGAATACGGTGAAGGGTTAGGGCTTAAGGAGGAAGAAAAATGGTTCGTGATTTTACCAAACTGAAAGAACACATTATTAAATATCTGGATCATCCTCAATGAACAAGTATTTTTTTTAATTTTATGATCAATAAATAAATTTAATTTATTTATATTTTATGTATTTGTGTTTTAACTAGTAATTTTATTTATTATTATTATTATTATTATTATTATTATTATTATTAGTGACATTGTTATTATTATTATTATTAAGATTAAGTCTCATGAAAAAAATTATTATGATGATTAGTACATTGTTAATTTTCTAAAATACTGTGGATAATAATAATAAATTATTATTATTTTTTAATAATAAATAATACTTTTTAATAATTTTTTATTATTTTTTAATAATTTATTACAAATTTTTATGATAATAATAATACTGTGTAATAAAATAAAATAAATAATATTGTTTAATAATTGTTTATTATTTTTTAATAATTTATTAGGAATTTTTATGATAATAATAATATTGTGCAATAAAATAGAATAAATAATAATGTTTAATAATTTTTTATTATTTTTTAATAATTTATTATGAACTTTTATGATAATAATAGTACTATGTAATAAAATAGAATAAATAATATTATTTAATAAATTTTTATTATTTTTTAATAATTTATTATTAATTTTTATGATAATAACAATATTGTGTAAAAAAATATAATAAATAATACTGTTTAATAATTTTTTATTATTTTTTAATAATTTATTATGAATATTTATGATAATAATAATACTGTATAATAAAATATATTAGATAATACTGTTTAATAACTTTTTAATATTTTTTAATAATTTATTGGTAATTTTTATGATAATAACAATACTGTGTGGTTAATTAATGGTAGTGCTAACTTTAATTAATAACCATCGCCACTAAACTCACTTAAATGTTTGGATCTCTTAAATATTCAGCAATTGGTTTTCTTCAATCACCATCTTCTCATTTATCTAAGGCTAAAGCCTCTCTTTCATCAACAGGTACTAAAATTTAACGAATCCTCGCCAATTTTTTTAATGTTTCAGGGAACACTTTGTATCTCAATGCAATTTGGGCCAACTCATTAGCAATTTCATTCTAAATCCTCGGGATATGAATCGATGACACTTTTCGAAAAGATGCTAACCGTTTCCATACCATCAGTAGATACTTTTGTAACTTCTCATTATTGCATTTGAATTCTTTTGATAACTGTTTTAAAATTAACTGAAAATCCCCAAAAATTTGAATATCTATAACCCCTTTTCCAATCAAAATTTTGAGGCCCAATATTAAAGCCTTCTCAGCCACATTATTCGAACAAGCGTATTTTAACTCAAATAAAAATTCTGATGGAACACCTTCTGGTGAAATAATTAAAATCCCTACTCCAGCACTATCTTTATGTTTCGAACCATCAAAATATAACTTCCAATAACCAATCAATACGTCGATTACGTTTGCCCCCTCATCATTAAGATTATTCAAATGGTTCACTAGAAAATCTGCAATGACCTGACATTTCACAGCTTTGGCTGGGACGTATTGCAAATCGAATTCTGTCAAGGCCAACATCCATTTTCCTAATCGACCTCTCAGCATAGGATAGGATAACATATATTTAACCAAGTCAGTCCGGGCAATCACTTTCACGGTTTTGGCTACCATGTAACACTTTAATTTCGTGCAAGCGTAATAGTGAGATAAACACAAGTTTTCAACAGGTGAGTACCTCATCTCTATGTCAGTTAGCACCCGACTAAGATAATAGATAGCCCGTTCATGTCTGTCTTCATCATCCTGAGCCAACATACATCCAATTGTATTCATGAATGTTGCAATGTATAATTTTAAAGGCTCATGAGGATAAACGTTTGCCATTACCGGGGCTTTGGACAAATAAACTTTGATTTACTCAAAAGCTTCTTGATGTTCTCCTGTCCATTCGAACTGTGTTTCATTCTTGAGTTTTACTAAAGGTGTAAATACTCGAGTTCGACCCGAGAGGTTTGATATATACCTTTTGAGATAATTAACCTTTCCAAAATGGATTGCACTTCTTTTTTCGACTTAGGAGGGGACAACTCCAAGATTACATTAGCCTTGTTTTTATCAACAACAATTCCCTTTTTGTGAACCACAAATTTCAAGAAGTTTCCTGCAGATACACCAAATGCGCATTTTAAACGATTCATTTTTAATCCTTTTCTCCGCATCGTGTTAAATGCCTATCTCAAATGATCGAGATGTTGGTTTACTGAATTCGACTTAACCATAACATCATCAATATAAACTTCCATAAATTTTCCAATGTACTAATGGAAAATAGTATTCATGGCGCGTTGATATGTCGCACCAGCATTCTTTAAGCTGAATGGCATGACTACCCATTCATATGTCCTCAATGCTCTAGGGCATCGAAAGGCAATTTTGGACACATCATCCTCTGGAATGAAGATCTAGTTGTATCCCGAATAGCCATCCATAAAACTTAGAATTTCATTACCTGGAGCAGAATCAATTAACATATCTGCTATAGGCATAAAGTATTCATCATTTGGAGTAGCATTATTCAAATCTTGAAAATCGATACATACTCTTAATTTTTCATTCTTCTTCATTACAGGAACAATGTTTGAAACCCATTCCACATCATGTGCAGTTCAAATGAATTTTTCTTTAATCAAACCTTTAATTTCCTCTTTAATCTTTTGATTAATTTCAGGAACAAACTGTCGAGGCGTTTGTTCATTGGTCGAGCATGTGGTTTTAATGCCAATCGATGTTCCACAAGAGAACGACTGAGACCAGGCATCTCATGATAATCTCAAGCAAAGCAATCTTTAAATTCATGTAAAAGATCAAGTGATTCTATTCGAAATGGTTCTGCAAGGTTCTTACATATGTAAGTGATTCGAACCTCATCAACAGATCCCAAATTAACTTCTTCTAAAAGATCTTGTGACTTGAAGCCTTTTGCAACTTCATCATCTTTTACCAAATATTTTTCAAAACCCACGGTTTCCAAATCATACTTTATTATCAATTAAATTAGCAATAACGTTGTTCTCAATACAATGCACTTCTGCTATATCGGCAGCAGTTTGATTGATAACATTATTTAAACCACGGAAACAAAAGGAATTCAAACCATGACTAAATTCGATTGGTAGAATCAAATCGATACTACAAATTGAAGAAGATGAAACTACATTCCTAAATGATTCAACTTCATCAGAAGAATTACTTTTATTTTCTACCGAAGGAAAACTATTTATACTTGTTTAAAGTTACCAGTTAATTTGAGGCATCTTGTTCCCCTGCCATGGAAGAAAGTCTTCATATCACCACTTACGCCGAGCAATCCCAACCAGTTGGAGGAGAACTAAGTTGTGGACGACGGAGCTTCGCATTCAACCCCTCTAAAGTCAAATAACAACCTTCACAGTTGAAGGAATTAAGCACCATATCGACATTCAAAGGCTTCAGTTTAGGACTATATACCCTAAAATCAACATGTTACTGTTCGACATATAAGTTCGAATCAGCCCTAACTATTTCAGGTTTTCCTTCCTTTGTCCATAAAAGGATACTTTGATGCACAGTAGATAGAGCAGCTCAAACTCCAAGGATCCCTTCGCGCCCCAACAAGGCATTATAACTGGCTTTCGAAGACACCACAACAAAAATAGTTTTTCGATCAGAAGACCCAACTTTCACCCCAAGCATTACCAATCTTTTTGCAGGAGTTAAGACCCCACTATAATCTGTCACCAAAATATTGGTGGAGATTAAATCATCAGGTTGTTTTTCTACCTTCATCAACATCCTCTCTGGCAAGAGGCTAATTGCTACTCCTCGATCAATCAGAACTTTATTTATTTTAATCCTGCTCATAACTGCTGTGATATGTAATGGGCGCAGATGAGACTTATGCTTTTTAGAGGGCCTTTGAAAATAGCCAGGTTCATCCTCGTATCGAATAAACGAGAAAGCTTCTTCATCATCAACATCATAATTTCCCCTGGATTGCCTTCATATTCCCCCAAATATTCAGTTGGGATGATCGAAATAGTACTGACCATTTCGTCATCACCTTCCTCGAAGTACTCCTCATCCAAATCAGCAACTTTATCTTTATCGCCTTCAGATGCAACCACCACAGCTTTGCCTTTATCCAGCTTCACTAGATATGGAATACCCTTTGGATAAGTCTCCTCATCAATTGGGAACACCACTCGAGAATGCACAGAAGGGGTTGTCCCCTTGACCTTATTATCCTGAGACAACTTGGGCGCCGGGAGTCCTCTTCTTCTTCTTCCCCTTTAATTCCCCCTGGTTCGACCACAGAAATAAGGATATCAACCTCGACGAGGACCACGATGGCCCCACTGTGGATTATGCCTATAGTGAGCATCCCTGTTTTAAAATTCTTGAAAGTTTTGAATCCACTACACACCCAAAGCCTGAGAATGACTCATGGGCGCAACAACATTTCTCTGAGGGCCACCAGAACTTTGTCCCTCTACTTGTCAAATAGGATGTTTCTGGCAAGCCTGCTCTTTCTTATGAGCCAATTCCTTCTTCATCATTTCCTTCTCAAAGATTGTTGTAGCTTCAGCATCAAAAACTGCATTGCATCAAGGACACAGAGATACATCCCGATCCTTCAGTTTTTGCTGCATTAGAAACTCCAGTAGCCCATCTCCTACTCAAACATTCGATTCGTAATCTCCCAAGGCCACATCAAAGTCATAAGACATTCCAACCATATTCATGCCAAAATATGGCTCAGCAAAACTGGTTCCACTATCAAAGGGATCAGAATCAACCTCCATCTCTTTTTTTTTCCATCATCGAATTTTAACCGCCCTTCCATGATGGCCTCTTGTATCAAGTCCCTGAAACGGACACAATTATTAGTTGAATGACTAGTTGCTTGATGAAATTTACAATAAGGTTTTTCTTTTAAATCTCTCACTGAAAGCAAAGTTCTGCCCTCAGGTAAAATTAATTGTTTATCTTTAAGCAACACATCGAATATTTGATCCGATTTTGAGGTATCAAAACTATATCTCTTTCCACTCTTCTGTTTTGAATCACTCGATTTATCACTGTTCGATATTTTTCTAAGTAAGGAACAAACATAAGGTGGACCTTTCTTAAGTTCAGCCAAATCAACTTCTGCCTCTAAATCAAACTCCTCATCTGAGGATTCCATTGCTACATAAGAAACCTTTTCTTTTTGAGAAAACTATTTACTCTTCAACTTTCTTTCATCACTCTCATATTTCTCTTTCTTTTTCCTTAGAATTTCAACCTGACGAACTCTCTCAGCCAAATGAGCCAAATCAGGTATATGAACGTTGAGCAGCTTTTGACGCATATAAAAACCTAGCCCCATGATTGCTATTTTTACCACTTCGCTTTTAGGAAGAGATACATAGCATCGACTTCTAGCGTTTTTGAAACGAATCATATAATCAAAACCACTAAATCAGTAACTGCCACGTTCAGTTCTCCCTGATAAAATTAGGCATGAAAAGCATTCTCTAATTGAACCCATGTTGTTATCGAATTTGGTCTAAGATTCGAAAATCAAGTAAATGCATTCTTCGTTAATGAAGAAGAAAAAAATTTTATTTTTAAATTTTCATCATTAGTTAAATTTCCAATCTTAACCAAATACCGAGCAACATGTTCAGTAGTTGATTCCCCAACTTCTCCAGCAAATTTTGTGACTATCTTAGAATTTTTTTACTCCTATTGGCACTTCAGCCATTTGAACATTATGAGGAAAGAATGACACAAAATGAGGTCGATTCATGAATCCTATATTGAATCCGACCCTATTGAGGATATCTTCCACAATTCTTGTGACCTGATAACGTTCACCGACTTAATTAGCACGTAATCGAGCCAGTACATCATCAACATTCTATTTACGAGGAATTAACCGAGGATTTTCCCTGCCCCTAAGAGCATCATTTTCATTTTAAACAAGTTTTCAAAACCCTCATAATTTCCCCCTGCATTTTGCCTTTCACCTTCATCATAATCGACAATTCGAGCGATTCGCTCTACTTGTCTTCAAGACGATCAAACTTTGTCTCATGGTCTACCATCATGGGATTCAAGATTGTGGTCATTTGTTAGGTCAACAAATTGACCAAATCATGATGACTCTCTTCCACATGCTGTCGAAATGCTGCCACTGAATTAGAAGCATTTGATGTGGAACAACCTGGGGCATTTGAATATTATTCACTCCACCCGTGTCTCTAAATCGAATCGGAGGGGAAAAACCACTTACTGGTGGCGTATAACCTGGGAGAAGGCCATAAGAAGGCCAACTAGCGGTTACTTGGGGTTGCGTTGGTATTGGATTACCACGTGGACGAGTATTACGCCCACTATTCCCCGTCTAAACACTAGTAACCACCACACTTTCACTTACTACCACACCTTCCAAACGTGAAGTAACGTCCAAAGATTGTGCAACTACTGGTGTACTAACATTTGTGGATGAACCACCATTAGCATTCGAAACCTCATCTGCCATGTGTATAATCCTTCCACTTTTTAATCGTATACACTATGACCGCACTAAAATCATTTGACACACTAAACTTTAACACTGTCCTACCGGGCGTGCCAATTTGTTTTATGGATTTTTAGCAAATCGAAGGTGGTTTGATATCTAATGGTCTGGGAGCGAAACCTACTCCTCTTTGCGAGTACCAGTTTTCTAAAAGTGCATCAAAGACCTTTCGATCAGACAAGATTTAAGGAAATCTGAAAACGGTAAATAAAGACTCTGAAAATAAACTGACTGAATTTGAAATGATTTGCATTGAATTTAAATAAAACAGTAAAATGCCTTCGATTAGATCAAAGGACTTCTGAAACAGAAAATAAAGGTACTAGAATGTAAAATTGGACAAGAAAATTAAATGTTGCTTGAAAGATAAACTTGCAAGAAAAGTAAAGTTTGCAGAAAATATAAATGAAAAGATAAAAATAGTGGAAGAAACCTTATAGAAAAGTAACTCGAACACAGACTTAAAAAGTCACTGGGATATGAGTGTACTTGAGTATTTTCTGATGCAAAGTTCCAATCTTTATACCTTCGAATCTTCTCCTATTTATAACCATTTTCAGCCAATCAATTTGAAATGTAACTCTCACGTCCATTAAATCACATGTAACTATTCTCGTTTCTTTTGCTTGATAATGTAATGTCCAAAGAACAACCTTCAAATCTCGAGACCTTCGATCTATTTTATCGATTAACTTGTCAACCAGTTATGACAGTTAGACTTTCACTCGATATTCCCTGTTAAAGGACCTTCTCGATGTAAACTTTATTTTAAGGACACATACTTACTCTCGACTAACTCCCTTCTTTGAAATGAATTTATTTTCGATCAACACTGTGTAATATATCTCTATTTAAGATGTTTAGAGTTTGCATATGATATTGATTTTAGTTGCTGCATTTTCTTGCAGAATGTAGGAACAACATGAAAAATTGAAAACCAAACCAAGTAGAAATTGACTTCGTATTTTAATTAAAATTGTAAAAGTAATATGATTTTTTTTTTTTTTGTCATGAATATGAATTGCTTATATCTTCTTCTTCTTCTTTTGTTTGGTCTAAAGTTTTTTTTTTTTTTTTGGTTTTGGTCTTGGGCGGACTAAGACTTGAATGATTGTTCTGACTCACTAACACACTTTTTCTATTAGTTTTCTTCGGTCATATTTTAGGGCCATGATCCATACTCTTGTTTTGGGGAATAAGGTCCCTAAAATTTATCAACCCAAAATAAACTAGCCTTTTTTGGATAAGGACATTTACGTTCTAGCTTCAACGGAAATGACCACCAAAAAAATTTCAATACAGAATAAGATTGTAGTACCAAAAATTGTGATTGTTTCACCAAAAAAGAAAACTTTGAAAATTGTCTAATCCATCTAAAGAAAAAATATATGCTTTCAATTCTTTTTCTCAATTATTGAAGTTGTGATTGAATAAACTCATTTTGCCGCCCCGCCCCCCTCTGAAACTAGCATTTTGTTCGTTAATTAGATAACCACTATAGCTTTTTCTATTGTCTGTAAGGTTAGAGATTTAAATCATAGTTTTCTTTTTATTTTCAAGAATGAATAGTATTACTAGCTACTTTAGGTCCTACAAAGATTTAATAGATTTTATTTTATTTGGAAAAAAAATCTAAGTATTTACTATTCTAAAAATATACTATAATGTCAGGACACCAAATTAAAAAAGAAAAAACCTATAATGTCTTGATTCGATGTGTTAGAAACAAGAGCGAAATTTGAGAAAAGTATTTTGTGTATTATTCAGGTTGAGGAAAAGTACAATGTACAAGGGGTATATATAGCTGCTTGTAGAATCAAAGTAATAAAACCATAGAATCCTACAATTAATATACAGATACGCTATATAAATACAAATGATACTAATTGATCTAATTCGATTCTAATTATTCTCTTAACATCCCCCCTCAAACTCAAGTGGGAGCTAAGGATACCATCTTGAGTTTGGATAACAGAGTCCAGAAACGAGTCGGATGATGAGCCTTCATGAAGATATCAGCAGTCTGATCCAGTGTTCCAATAGCGATGAGACGAACAGCACCAATAAGGATACGTTGCCGAACAAAGTGACAATCATTTTCAATATGTTTGGTGCGTTCATGAAACACATCATTATGGGCAATCTGAATAGCACTGTGGTTGTCACAAAAAACATCAATTGGGGATGTCTGAGGAGCACCCAAGTCTTCGAGAAGCCATCAAATCGAGATAAATTCAGCAGTGGTGTCAGCGAGAGCGCGGTATTCAGCTTCTGTGCTTGATCGAGCAATTAATGTTTGCTTCTTAGCTCGCCAAGAAATGAGAGAGTCACCAAGAAACAAACAATAACCAGTAGTAGAACGACGATCAGTGGGATCACCAGCCCAATCAGCATTTGAGTATGCCTGAAGGGATAAAGATGAATGGGTAGAAAAATAAAGGCCATGGAATAGGGTGCCTTTGATGTAGCGAAGAATGCAGAGAACTTCAGCTGACAAGAACTGGCTAAGAACATGAACCGGATAGGCGATGTCGGTGAGAGTTAAGTAGACGAGTCCTCCAACTAGCTGTCGATAGAGAGTAGGATTATCCAAAACAGTGCCATCCATAGGAGTAAATCGAATATTAGGCTAAAGAGGAGTAGACTCAGTGCGACTATCTGTAATTCCGGCTCGAGTAAGAAGATCTGAAGCATATTTAGCTTGAGAGAGATAGATGCCATCATGGGTGGATATGACTTCTAGACCAAGAAAATAGCTGAGAGAACCAAGGTCTTTCATCTCAAAAGTGCGCTGAAGGCACGCCTTGAGATCAGAGATACCATCAACATCATCTTCAGTAATGATCGTGTCATCAACATACAGAAGTAGAAGAACAACTCCACGTTCACTTTTACGAATGAAGAGAGCATTCTCATGAGGACTGCAAGTGAAACCAAGACTGCGTATGGTAGTGCTGAACTTTTCAAACCATTCACGAGGAGCTTGTTTAAGCCCATAGAGTGCCTTGCGAAGGAGACAAGCTTTGCCAGAAGGACAAGGATAACCCGGAGGGGGTTTCATATAGACCTTCTTTTTCAAATCTCCATTAAGAAATGCGTTCTTCATATCCATCTAACTGAGAGACCATTTTTTGACCGCAACAATGGCAAGAAGAGCTCGAATAGATGTGAGATGAGCAACAGGAGCAAAAGTCTCTTCATAGTCAATACCATACTCTTGCGTATAACCTTGAGCAACTAATCGTGCCTTATAACGGTCAATAAAACCATCAGAGCGAGTCTTGATCTTGTATACCCATCTGCTTCCCACGACTTCCTAATTAGAAGGAGGATCAACCAAGTCCCAAGTGTGTGCTTTTTCAAGTGCCTGTATTTCTTCCTGCATAGCTTGTTGCCAATTTGGATTTGTTGAGACTTCTCTAAATGACTTAGGTTCATCTTGATGAAGAATAATAAAAAAACAATGATAATCAAGAAGATGAGGAGGTGGATTTCTCACCCTGGAAGAGTGAGTGGAAGGAGGAGGCATGACGGTAGGAGTAGGAGCGTCGTCCGGTCTGGAATCATCGGGAGATGGAGAAGGCGGAAGAACAGAAGGCTGTGGAGGGTGACTCGAGATAGAACCTGTAGAATTATCACTAGGAAAAAGATCAACATTGAGGTTAGTGAAAAAAGGCGACTGAGTAGGAGGAATGGACTCAAAGGAGGAGAACCAAGAAAACATATGATGCTCCCAGAAGACAACATTACGAGATATACGAATACGTTTAGAAAGAGGATCCCAAGAACAATAACCCTTGTGTTCAGTGCCATAACCAAGGAAACAACATATAAGAGCCTGAGGTTCAAGTTTACTATGTTCATGAGGTTGAAGAAGGACAAAACATACACAACCAAAAACTCGAAGAGAACTATAATCTAGGGAGGTACGATAAAGACGCTCAAAGGGAGTAACATTACCAAAAACAGAAGAAGGGAGTCTATTGATAACATGAACATCAGTAAGAACAGCTTCAACCCAAGTACGCTTAGGATACGAAGAAGCAAGAAGCATTGCACGAACAGAGTCAAGAATGTGACGGTGTTTGCGTTCAGCTTGGCCATTTTGTTGAGATGTACCCTGTTCTGCAAGAAAGGTTAAGAGCTTGGAATCACAGTATTCCATAGCATTATCGCGGCAAAAAACCTTAATGACCTTGGAAAATTGAGTTTTAATCATAGTGGCAGAGTTAATATAAATCTGAGGTAACTCATGGTGATTGGTCATCAAATAAACCCAAGTAAAGCGTAAATAATCATTAATGAAAACAACAAAGTATTGAGCTCCTCCCATAGAAGCGGCGGGAGTGGGACCCCAAACATCATAGTGAATGAGATCAAAAGGAGAGCAATCAAGAGAGAAATTATTGTGAAAACATAAAGCAGGTTATTTGGCGGTTTGACAAGAAATGCAATCATAAGTGAAGGGTAGATGGAGAAGAAGCAGCACAGAGATTTGGTACAGGAGGAATATGAAGATTCTCGAGTTCAAACAACCTTCCAACCTTACATCCAGTCCCGATGACTTGTCCCGTCCAACGATCCTGTACACGAGAACCAGAGATAGAAAAAGTGACATCAAAAGCCAGATAAACAAGTTGACCAACAGAAATAAGATTAAAGTTTCAGCTAGGAATAAAATAAGTATCAAGAAGATTAAGAGTCGACTGGGAGATATAACCCTTGTGTGTTGCGTGTAAGAGGAAATCATTAGTAGTATTGACAGAAGGTGCATTTGTAGTGGTAGACAGAGACGAGAAGAGATTACGCAATGGATACATGTGATTAAAGCATTCCGAGTCAAAATACCATTTAGAATTACCTGGAGGAGTTGAAAAAGCAGCAGGGGTATTACCAGAAAGGGAGAGAAGACGCTGAAGAAGAGACGCAATATCAGATAGAGAGACAGGAGACGGGTTGAGAGGAATAGAGGTGGTAGATTCAGTAGTAGCATCAACAGCAGAAGCAGGCTGAAGACGTGGTGGGCGAGTAGGACAGGTAGTAATCAAATGTCCCGAGAGCTTGCAATAATGGCAGAACAATTGTAAACAACGGTAGCTAATATGACCTTTCTGGTGGCATGTGTGACATTCAACAGAGGGACAGACGGAGAAGAGGTGCCCAAAACGGTTACAATTTCGACAGAATTTATCCTTTCTGTCTGTGGTAGTAAAAGCATCTGACTTTTCCATAATAGCAAATACAAAGATCAAGGAAAGGAGAGAAAAACTGCAACTTGGGAGCCAAAAACGAGAAAACAGAGAACAAAATCGAAAAGAGCTCACCAAAAAACCTTAGGGGGGTCTACTGTATGCCACGTCAGCGCCACATCAGCAAAAGGAAGACACGTGGCGGCTTCGGACTAGAGGGAGGAGACACGCTGGCGCTGAGCTGGTACGCAGGTCGGAGCTGCGAGTCGGATCGGGCGCACGTGGGTGGGTTGCTGGGAGAGTTGCAGCGCGACATGTGGAGGCCTGTGGAGAGTGCGATCTGCGCAAAGATACAACGGCTGCTGAAGCTTCTGGAAAGAGAGACAATGGGTGCGGCCAGCGATGTTTCGGTGGCGCGTGCGGAGGTTTCAAACGGCGTGGCGGAGTGCGTTGAAAAGCTTGCAACAAAGGAGAAGGTGAGGGTGACGGCGGTGACGAACCAAGGCGTCGGGAAGAAGTCGAAAACTGAGGATAAAGTATTGCTGGTAAAACGAGATAAAGGAATTAGAAACCAATTGTTTTTGAAAAAAAAAACAACCTAAGCTCTTTATACCATATTAGAAACAAGAGAGAAATCTGTGAAAAATGTTTTGTGTATTATTCAGGTTGAGGAAAAGTACAATGTACAAGGGGTATGTATATATAGCTACTAGTAGAATCAAAATAATAAAAGTATAAAATTCTACAATTAATATACTGATATGCTATACAAATACAAATACAAATGATACTAATTAATCTAATTCAATTCTAATTATTCTCTTAATGAATCTTACTTCTTATCCTGCAGCAATATGGATTGGGAATATATTATATACATATAGATCTGGATATTTACTATTTGCAAATAAATTAGATTAGACCGTTAAAAGTGTTACCCTTATTTGTTCATGTGTTATTTGTTAAGTTCTTTCTTTATCTGATCATTGCAAATATAATCAATTTATTTCCTTAATTTTAAACATTTTAAATGTGAGTAAAATATGCTTCTCTTTCTTTTTGAGATGGCTTAATTACACTCTATCTCTTCTTTCATATTTTTAACTGAAAAATTTTATGAATCCCATAAATCATCAAATTAGGGGTGAGCACGGGTCGGTTTGGTTTGGATTTATGGTAAAATTAAAATCGAACCGACCAAAATGTAATTGGTTCGGTTTAGTTCGGATTTACAATTTTTTGTATATGTACCCGAGGGCAAAAAACTAGAATAAGCCAAGAGAAGTTACAAATTACCTAAATAAGCCAAAGTGAAATTCGTTTCAGCAATGAGCCAAACCATATATTTATATAATTCGAACCAATGTGGTTCGAACTCGAATCATTAATAATTCGAACCAGCTTGGTTCGAATTACACACAAACACACGCACACACATAATTCGAACCAGCTTGGTTCGAATTACACATGGTTCGAATTACACACAAACACAAGCACACACATAATTCGAACCAACTTGGTTCGAATTACACACAAACACGCACACACTAATTCGAACCAGCTTGGTTCGAATTACACACACAATAATTTATGGTATAATTTGAATTATGCTGTTAAAAAATTAATAATTTATTAAAAAAATTAATAATTTAAAAATTAAAAAATATATATTTTTATTTCATACGTTAAAAAAAACTAACAAAATATTTAATTACGATACTTCTTTAAAATATTAATGAGCTATCAATTCGAATTCCATACAATACTTTTCTGTCCATTTTTAATAGTTCATGAATATTTTTTAATAAATTTTTTAAATTATACTACAAAAAATATTTTATCCTATGCAAAACAATTTTAAAAAAATGGCTTAAAAAATGTTAGGAGTACTATAAAAATTTGTAATGTTATAATAACTTAGGTAAATACATGCATGTACTCAAATTTTAAATAAAATACTCTACATAGTCAATAATAATTTAGAAATAAAAGAAAATATTTTATTTCATACAAAATAATTAAAAAATATATTTTATTCTATACAAAATAATTTTAAAAAATAGCTTAAAAGATGTTATGAGTACTATAAAAGTTTGTAATATTCTAGTGATTTAGGTAAATACATGATAAAAATATTTTTTCTTTAATTTCTAAATTATTAGTGACTATGTGGAGTATTTCTTTAATGTCCTAAGTCATTAGGACATTACAAATTTTTATAGTACTTCTAACATCTTTTAAGCCATTTTTTAAATTATTTTGCATAGAATAAAATATTTTTTTGTGGTATAATTTAAATAAATTTATTAAAAAATATTCATGAGCTATCAAGAATGGGCAGAAGAGTATTGTATAGAATTCGAATTGCTTACCATATAATTTGAATCAGAGTAATTCGAACTTCGCTATGCGTAATTCGAATCATGTAATATCTCACCATATAATTTAAATAATTTTATTAAAAAATTATCATGAATATTTTTTAATAAATTTATTTAAATTATACCATAAAAAAATATTTTATTCTATGCAAAATAATTTAAAAAATAGCTTAAAAGATGTTAGAAGTACTATAAAAATATTAAAGAAATACTCCACATAGTCACTAATAATTTAGAAATTAAAGAAAAAATATTTTTATCATGTATTTACCTAAATCACTAGAATATTACAAACTTTTATAGTACTCATAACATCTTTTAAGCCATTTTTTAAAATTATTTTGTATAGAATAAAATATATTTTTTAATTATTTTGTATGGAATAAAATATTTTCTTTCATTTCTAAATTATTATTGACTATGTAGAGTATTTTATTTAAAATTTGAGTACATGCATGTATTTACCTAAATTATTATAACATTACAAAATTTTATAGTACTCCTAATATTTTTTAAGCCATTTTTTAAAAATTGTTTTGCATAGGATAAAATATTTTTTTGTAGTATAATTTAAAAAAATTTATTAAAAAAATTTATTAATAAATATTCATGAACTATTAAAAATAGACAGAAAAGTATTGTATAGAATTCGAATTGATAGCTCATTAATATTTTAAAAAAGTATGTAATTAAATATTTTGTTAGTTTTTTTTAACGTATGAAATAAAAATATATATTTTTTAATTTTTAAATTATTAATTTTTTTAATAAATTATTAATTTTTTAACAGCATAATTCGAATTATACCATAAATTATTGTGTGTGTAATTCGAACCAAGCTGGTTCGAATTAGTGTGTGCGTGTGTTTGTGTGTAATTCGAACCAAGTTGGTTCGAATTATGTGTGTGCGTGTGTTTGTGTGTAATTCGAACCAAGCTGGTTTGAATTATTAATGATTCGAGTTCGAACCACATTGGTTCGAATTATATAAATATATGGTTTGGTTCATTGCTGAAACGAATTTCACTTTGGCTTATTTAGGTAATTTGCAACTTCTCTTAGCTTATTCTAGTTTTTTGCCCTGTACCCGAACCAAACCAAACCGATTAAGAACAGATTGGTTCGGTTCAGGTAATTGGGTACCCGATGACTTTGAAATTCATAAAAAAAACCAAATTTTTATCTTAAAAATTCAACAAGTACAATAAACATGTTAAACACCAAATACATTAAAAACTAAACTCATTAAAATTCAAACATATTAATAATGAATAATCATTGTCTAATGGAAAAGTCATATATATTTTTTTATTTTTTTTATTTAATTAATATATGATCGGGTTCGCGGGTTGGTTCGGGTTCCACACCCCCAAAACCGATACCCGAACCAATCACTAACAAAAATCATCGGTTTGGTTCAGGTTGGACCCGATTACCCGTTAGTTTCAGAACCAATTTAATTGATTCGGTTCGAATTCGGATGGATAATCGGGTACCCGTTACCCGTGCTCACCCCTACATCAAATATATATTTGTATATATTTTATACATATTTTACATATACTTTAGTAATCATATTTGATAGGCACAAAAAATCAGTCACTCATATAAAATACATATTAAAATATAAAATATATATTAAAAAATAAATTAAACGATATATATTCTTACACAAAAAGCATAATGACTAATTTTTAATATGTAAATAATATTTTTCTATTTTTAATAAAATAATTAATCATCAAAATTATCAAACATTTTATAATAAAATTTCATGAACATAAAAGATTAAGTGTGACTATATTTTTTTTTTTACTTTTATTCGTATTTTAATTACAAATATAAATATAATTTGTTTATATCAGTTATAAAATTTGGTTAGGATCATTCCGTGTTCTGTACAAGTAATTTATTGTTGATATTCATATAGCATGATATTCACTAAAAAAAATTAATATAAGTTTTTTTTTTTTTAGTTACCATGTTATTCAAACAGTTTCTTTTATCTCCTTTTCTTAAAAAAAGAATGATATGATGGAAATAATTCAGAAATGATAAGATAATATAATTTAAATAAATTTATAAAATTATAAGAAATACATTAAATTTATAGTTAAATATAATTAAAAATAATTTTTTAATATTATTTATATAAAAATGTATTATTATTATTATTATTATTATTATTATTATTATTATTATGTATAATTTTTTAATTTTTTAATTTAGTTTTAAATTTTTATTATTTATTTTTTTAATTTATATTTTCACTTTTTTTCTTTAAATAATTATTACATATAATTTAACTGATAAGAATTTTTTTCATATAATTTTTTTGTAAAAGTAGTTTGATTTTATAAATTTTTAATTTTTTATTATAATCTATAATGTCAAAACAAAGACTATATAATTTCAAAAAATTTATATTCCCATAATAATAATTTCTAGAAGGAGAAAAAAAAAGTTTTTTTGTAAAACATTGTTCCTTTCATTCCTATTCATGTATTGGATCTCAACAAAGAGCGTGGAGGTTCGAGTCCTCTTCAAGATATAATATTGAGATCTCTTATTGAATTGGAATAAGTTCGGCAGCGCATCACGAAATTTTGGTGATCTTCTCTATCTAATGAATGGGGAGTCCGTTTTAAAATCGTCTGCCCTACACTTCCGAGATATGAACAAAAACACTAATTAATATATATATATATATATATATATATATATATATATATATATATATATATTTGAGATCCTATGATATAGGGACTCACAATTTAAATTTGGGATGCTATGGTATCTGAACGAAAGTTATGGAGAAAATCAGAAAATCATTATTTTGAACCCCACAAAACAATTAGTTTATTGATAAAACAATATTTCAAAAAGTGCTTTTTATTTTGTGGCATTTAAAAAAATAATTCTTTTGACAAATTCACTAAAAGCTAAGATTAAACTGTATGTCACTAATTTAATATTTTAAAAATTGAAAATAATAGTATGTACATTTTAGTAAACTAAAATAATAGTATGTATATAGTATGTACATTTTTTTAAGTGAAAAGCAAGGTTTTAGACCACCCTTTTTGAGATATTTTTTTTTCTGGCAAAGTCACGATTCTGAAGAGTTTACATTTTACACAGCACTTTTGTATAATTCCTACTCTACACACTCGTACAGCAGAAGCGCAACGAAAAGAGGGAGTTGAACCGTAAAAATGTACGTTTTTACGAATTTGCATGCAATTTTGTCAACATTGATTATGAGTACTATATAATAAGTAGTTTAGTTTTTATTATTATTATTATTATTATTATTATTATTATTATTATAGTAACAGTTTTTTTTTTATATTTAGTGGATTACATGTCTTTTAAACTAACAGCTTCGATAGGTTTGGATAATATTAAACTTACAATTACAACATACTTGTATGATAATCTATTGGTGGATAAGTAAATAAACTTAATAAGTATATTATTTTTTAATGGTGTTGTGGATTTGTTTAGCTATTTTTATTTATGTTAATTTATCTTTGGCAGTGATAAGGAGAATATAGTATTTTCAGAAGTTGCAATTCACAAAGATGTATTCAAGAGTTTGATACCAAACAAGCCAATTAATTCTCTTGTGCTACTCTTAGTAGCAGATATGAAGATATGATAAGAACAGAGTTGAATAGAAAAAGTGGTTATTAGTTTTACCTCCAATTTTTGTGGTTAGTATATAGAAGTGTATATTACAATAATACTAGCATTTGTTATTTGTATTGCGCATATAAATAAGTGGCAAATTAACATAAGATGGTAGAGAAGACAAAAATGGATCCCAGCAGTTTGAAATCTTGTATTATAGATGTTTATTTAGTCAAAATTGACTGTTTAAAAAGAATAAAAATTATTGCATATATCATATAACATAACATAATGCATTTATATTTAATATACATAAAATTTGTTTTTGTATAAAAAAAGTTTGTCGTATAAAAACATATGCTTGTTATTTAAGTAAGTTTATATCATTTTTAAATTCAAATTAGCAAATATTAGTATAAAATAAATTTAATAACTATAATGATTTTTTCTTGATTAGGTATTTATTTTGTATCTAAAATTATTTACGAAGGTCATCAATATTGGCACCTAGTAGTGATTGATCGTGTTAAAAGATAAATTATTTTGCTAGATTCATTTTTCATTAAAAAATAGTTCAAGCGAAAGAGGACATCCTTAAAATTAGTAAATGTATTTTCTGATTTTTTGTTAATTACTTAATTGTATGAACAAAAAAGCAAACACTGACTTACACATGAACTGACCTTTTTTAGATGAAGTATTAAAAAAATTGTTCATTTTATGATTTTGAGACCACTCTAAATATAATTTTTTCACAATTTGAACTTAAAGAATCAGAGGCCTTCCCACCCTCAAAACTATATCGTAAGATAATATAATTAGTAGTTATTGATATAAAATTTATACAATTATATAGTACTCTCTAATATATTTTGCTCGATATATATAGGAATGACGCGGGTGTGTGGATTGCGAGTTGAATGATAATTTTAATATAAAAGTAATATTATACACTATTTTTTTCCTCATTCTTTCTTTGATATTTTGGTAGGTAATCTTAATGTTTAAATGTTAATATTTTATTTAGGTTGATGATGGGAATCGAATAAAAATTGCAGTCTCATTCATATCGAAGGATCATAATATGATCGAGTATAGGATAAAAAAAATACCTTTAAAAATCTTACAAAATTGAATGATAATCACCATCGTAATAATTATAATTTCTCACAAGATTAGATTTATAACTTTTCCTTCTTTTATTATTCTTGTTCTTATTGTTTTTCTGTGGGCATATAAACCTTTAGTGACCTAAGCATTATATTTTGTTCACTTTTATTGTATTTTTTTTTTTTTGGATTACTTAATGTTTCGACTTGATTATTATTATTATTAAAAAAGGTGGATTTTTTTTTGCCATCATTATTACTTTTAGTTTTTATGATTTTTTATGATTTTTATGCTAGTGGTGCTCATTATTATGCCATTTAGATGTTACAATTGATTTGATCATAATCAGTGGATTTAGAACCAATACATATTAGTAAATAGTAGTATTTTTTATATATGATTTGCGTTTTAGGGAGCTAATTTACCTTATGCACTAGAATTTTGAAAAGCTTTATCAAGGCTGCTTGACATGGAGCGGTTGTTTGCCCGCATCTTATCCACTAGGTAAAAGATATCTATGCAATTGTATGATATTTAATTATTTATACATACCTCACTGATCATATTCTTAAATACTCACTTTTCTTTTTCATGAATGTAGCGAAGCTAATAGAAAGGATGCTAATAAAGTGATTCTGTATGATGATGCAAAGAAACAATTGCTGGAGTTTATTTATGCTCTTCGTGGTTGTGAACTAATGTCACATGCATGTTCTTCTCCTGGCGTTATTATGAATATTGTTTGGAGACACACCTTTTTCTGTACTCATTTTTGAAACACAATTGGTTGAGAATTTCTGAATGTAAGAGGGTGTTGAAGCCTTGGTAGAAGATGTTCCAGCAAAGTCTGTACCTTCCAGGAGTTCATCAAAGAGGAGCAAAGCAGAAGTTCATAATTTGTCAAAAAAAGGTTTTTCTAAATCCGTGGCTTTTTCTAGTACTTGGTTTTGATTTCATTCAAACTTATGGTAATTTTTTTTTGTTGAGCAGAGAAGAAGGAGTAGGATCAATGAAAAAATGAAAGCCTTCTAAAATCTAATTCCGAATTCTATCAAGGTAACTCTAGAGTTTCTTTCATGCTTTGATATTAAATGGTGCACTTCATTAGTTTCATTATGAAAAAAACAGGGCGGTATAGGCAATATATTTTAGCATAATTTTGCTTACAATTAATAACATTATAGCATGAATTCATGGGGGGATTCTTGTGATGAAGAACTCAAAGTTTATGCTTACTTAGATTATATATTATATCAAGTGGCCATAGAAAAGGCTTTCAAGGAAGATTTATTCTAAACTGTAGGGAAAGTTTATGAGATTTCCCGAAGCATTGCAGCCTTTACAATTCTCAAGAATGAGTATGGAGTTTAGTAAAGAAAACAGGGCCATCCCTGTAAACATGATAGAAAGTCTGCGTCTACACCAAGGCAACCCTTTGCACTACGCATCCCTACCTAACAAACCAACCATGCCAAATCAGCCATCAGTGAGTTAACCTTCATATCTCAGTAACTCAGATGCGCCTTTTGGGCTGGAACCGCCAATACCCTTCATATCTGAACAACTCAGAGGCGCCTTTTGGGCTGGAACCGCCAATCCTAACACATATAAAACACCTTCAACCAGGAAGATTTTCTGAGGTAAGCTCTCAATGTGGAATGGATGTCACATCTTGCTAAAACTATAGTACTAGTCATTGTTACATGTTCTCGTTTGAAATGTAAAAACAGGCGCATAGGGAATTCACATTGCAGCAGCAGCAATCAAATGCAAGCCATTCAGAGGGTTCTACTATACCAACAATGTCCTCAGTAGTTTTAATGTTGAGTAGTGAAGCTGTATTAACATAAAAGAAATAACACAACTTATGAGTGTTGAGGCAGAAATAACATAACATATGAAGTGTTGAGGCAGATTGTTGCATCCCAACACAACTTATCAGCTGCAAATTTAGAAACGCTCAAGAGATTTTGGGTTATTTGAGGCACAAGTAATAGATTAGTTAATTTGAAAGAAAGAGCAGTATTTGAATCATAAAGAGTAGAAGAACCAGAGTTAGAAATCTTGATACCTTGACCATTACCTATATACAACTGATCTGACCCAATCTGATTCTCAGCAGCTTGAAGAAGGTTATTAGGTTCAGCTGTCACATGGTGATGACGATGATGACGGTGGTGCTGCCAAAAATGTCCTAGGTTGATGAAAGGATGGTGGAGGGGCTGGATGGTGATATGATTGAGCTGAAAATGTTGCATTAGGTGACTGAAATTGCTGGTCAAACTTGAGTTGGTAAATCTACCACCTCTCATGAATCTTCCTCCTCTTCCTCTGCCTCTAGAAGGATTGTAGTTTCTTTGAAAATTCTGATCCGAAGGGATAGAAGATTGAGATAAATTGGCTAAAGGAATTGGTTGTGAAGGTTTCTTGAATCGATTTAGCATGTCTTCATATGCTACCAGGTATGATTCTGTTTCAACTACTGTAAACTTGCCCATTTTTGCCATGATAGTGCCAATGAAGCCTTGATATTCTTCCGTGACTCCATCAAGAATGGTTTGAATATATTCATCTTCAGAGAACGGTGCCTCTAAGGCAATTAATGAATCTACTAATTGCCTAATTTTTGTAAGATATTCAGTAGTGGTAGTAGTGAGTCTTACAGACTTTAATTGTGATCGAAGACTCTGAATTCTTGCCACGTCCTTCAATTTCCGTAACAAACTCAACCTTATAAGGCAAGTTAGCAGAGATTCGCTTCCCGTTCCATAACCCTACGTACTGCTTGATCTGACCTTCCATTCCGTCGAGATCGAGCTCCGGAACCTTGGGAACATGATAGACCTTGAGCGGCGATTTCACCCTAACGCGCGCACCGACCTTGCTGACCTTGGAAGATTCTTCTGCTTCTTCGTCTTGTTGAGAAGAGAGTTGAACTGCGACCTCGCACCTAACGAGGCCGGTTAGGGGACGGCGCGTGGGGGTTGGGAGTGAGAGGGCGCATGAGGGTTGAGGGAGTGAGAGAGGGTTCTTGGGGAGAATCATCCATGAAGAAGTGCAGTTAGGGGAGACGCTCACGGAGGATGAAGGCGAACACGCCCTTGTTGGGTAACTGCTACTGCTGCTCATGCTCATGCTCATGCTCATGCTCATGCTTCTTTGCTCAATTAAGTGCTTTTTGCTGTGTCTTTTATTTTTGATTTATTGTGTTGTGATTATTATGATTCTTATTTGTTAGTTGCTCCCTCCTAGGGGCTGGAAGTGAGTTAATCTAGCTCATGAGCCAACTTGAACTCGACTCGTTAACAGCTCGATAAGCTAAGTTCGTGAGCTGGTGAACCAAGCTTGAGCCTGAAATTGAGCTCATAAATTAAATGAGCCGAGCTTGAGTTTGGATAAGCTCAGCTCATTAGCTCGTGAGCTGACTCGATTATATATATATTATAACAATCTTAATTATTTAACATTTATATTTATTTTTTACATATAATTTTAATATAGGACATAAATAAAAAATTTATAATTTATTGATAGATAAACAACGGGCCTGCTACACATACAAGTTTACAAGCTTACAAGTTGGCCCAGCCCAAATAGAACTCACGCGCATAAAGAGAGATAACATGGCGTGATTGCTCCACACTACAACCGTTACGTATGGCAGACTCTTCCACTTCTTCCACTTCTTCCACTTCTCAAAGCGCTTCGAAAACAAGGAAACCCTCCCATTTTCGAGCGAAAATCAAAGTTCAAAATATACAAATCGTTGTTCGAAACCTCCATTAAAATACCATCAAACTCTCCGTGAAGAATCTGAAGAGAAAACAAAGCAACAATACTCAACGTAAGTTCATTAAGATTCATGTATATTTTACTTTTCTTCTACGTCGTTCTTCTAGGGTTTACTATTATTCTTGCTTCTTTGTTACACTGTTCTAAGTTCTACGTCGTTCTTCTAAGTTCTACATCGTTCTACGTTCTTGTTCTAAGTTCTCCTGCTATTGTTGTTGATTTTTGGGGGTTTATTCCATAGATTGGGGGTGTATACTGCTTAACCTTGTAATGTGGCTTGATATTGAAGCATGGTTGAGTGATATCTGACTGATATCTATATGGATGTATCTGAATAATATCTATGGGTGTATCTCACTGTTATCAATGGGTGTATCTGATTCTTACATATGGGTGTATCTTACTGTTATCAATGGGTGTATCTGACTCATATATGCGTGTATCTTACTGATATCTCAATTAATTTGATATTGAAGCATGTTTGAGTGATACCTGACTGATATATATGGATTTATCTGAATCATATCTATGGGTGTATCTCACTATTATCAATGAGTGTATCTGAATCATATCTATGGGTGTATCTTACTGTTATCTATGTGTGTATCTAACTCTTATATATGGGTGTATCTTACTGATATCTTTGGGTGTATTTTTCGTTTCAGAGAAAATGGCAGCAAGAAACCAAACAAAAGACCTTAAGTGTGCCACACATTTCCTGAGTGATAAGTTTAGAAACATGACTGAGGAGAAGAAGGCAATTGTGAGGGATCTCGGATTCGGTGGGTTGATGCACATCCCACCACTAAGGGTGGATCACCAACTCTTAAGGGAACTGGCAAACAACTTCAAACTTGGGGAGAACAGACTGAAGACAGGATATGGTTCTTTCCAAATAACACCAAAGACAATAGGTGATGCGCTTGGCATCAATGCAACAGGTAACTAGCTCAAAATTATAGGTGTATATTAAGTTAATGCTTGGGTGTATTTAAGGTTGATGCTTGAGTGTATTTGAACCGACTTTGATACTTTGTTGTTTTCCTTTTTGTAGAAAATCTGTTTCCTGAGAAAGTTGAGTATAAGAAACTTTCTGATGATGACAAAATAATTTATAGAAGATTCCAGGGTAAGACCCTCAAAAGTCTTACCGATGAAATGATGGAAATCGGCGTTGGCAACGAAGAGGAACGCCTGATGTTCAAGAGGATATTCATCCTCTACATACAGATGGCGTTCCTTTTGCCAACGACGATAAACAAAATATCGGCCGTGCACCTGGCCCCAATTTTTAAGATGGACGACATATCGGAGAGAAACTGGGGGGGGGGCATGTTTTGACCTTCATGGTCAAGGGCATCACAGACTACCAGGAGAAGAAGAAGAAGGCAATTGATGGCTGCCTCTTCGCCCTGATGATAATATACTTTCATCTTTCAGAAAACAAAGGCAAGAAGAGGGCTGAAAGACCACCAAAGCCCTGGATTGCCAACTGGACTAAGGAGCAGTTGGTGGAAAGAATGACTGCAGAAAGAGAGGAAATTTTGGTAAGTAAATATAATATGTTGCTTGTATTTTATTTACCTGAATGCTGCTAGCTAAAATATCTAATGTTTCAGGGGATTGTGAAGATGGCGGAGACAAGAGCAAGAGAAAAAATGAAAAAAGAAGAAAAAAAAGAAATAAAAAAAAACAAAAAAAGGAAGGCGAGTTCAACATCGTCTTCAGAGAAAGAAACTACTGACAGTGACACTTCTACCTCTGAGTCTGAGACTCAAGAAAACTCAGAGGATTCAGGAACAAAACACCGCAGCAAAAAGGGGAAAAAGTAAGTACCATACTTGGGTGTAATTTTTTTTCGACTTGGGTGTATTTTGTTGATCACGTTGGGTGTATGTTGTTTATTAAGCTGGGTGTGTTTCGTTTGCTGCGTTGGGTGTATCTTGTACATTCATTTGCGTGTTTTTTTTAGTATGTTCTAAATAATGATTGTTTGCCTTCCAGAATGGACTCCAGAAAAAGAAAGAAGAGTCAAGAGAGGTCCGATTCTGATTCAGAATCTGAATCTGAATCAAGTGATGAGTAATGTCCTGAAATTATTACTCCTTTCTTTTGGCTTCATTATTAAGATTTCGTGTATTAACTGAAGTGTCTCTTATTAACTTATAGGAGCGAAGAATCATCACCGGTGGAGAAGGAAAAGAAAAAGAAAAAGACAAAAACATCACCAAAAAAGTAAGCACTTCTTTGGATAATATTCTGTAATAAAATTAATTTTTTATTTCTGATTGGTACTCTTTTTTTTCCACCCAGAACACAACCAAAAAAGAAAAAAGTTGTTGTGGAGGATTCACCTCCTAAAGAAGATCAATACTTTGACGGGTACAGTACCTCGTAAGCTATATTACCGTTTATCATTGTAATTATTTTTGTTAACATCTTCTTTTATGAATGTAGTGAGACATATGAAATATCAAGTGACGAACTAGATGAATGACTAGGGCAAAACGTTGATAAATCTGCTGCAGAGGGGTATGTCTTGTTGGGCTGTCTATTTCATATTTTGGTGTGTTTTGTATACTAATAATTGTTTCTTGTTTTGCAGGGAGAACCAAGCTGACCTGCGATCGACAGAAGGTCGCTATGTGTCCTCTGAAACGTAAGAAGCTTTATTATTTAATAAAATCTTGTTATCATGATTTGGGTGTATTTTGTGGAACCATTTCGGTGTATTGTGTTGATCAAGTTGGGTGTATGTTGTTTATTAAGTTGGGATATTAAGTTTGTTGTGTTGGGTGTATATTGTCCATTCGGTTGGTTGTATCTTGTGCATTCATTTGAGTGTATTTTATACTTGTATCCTATTTTGTCTGAATAACATCAAATCTGTTTTAGAATACCGGCTGTGACCTTGGGAAGTGATGATCCTTCCTCTCAAGGACGCACAGAACAGAGTAGTGTAAACCAGCCGTCACAGAGCATGTAATTTCTCTTTCAAATAACCGTTACTTTTGTTCTTCTATTACCCTTCTACTTCTAATTATGTATATATATTTTTTAGAAAAAAAAAGCCCTTTATTATTTTATTCAAGAAAAAAAAGGCAGAAAAAAAAAGCAAAAACTGCAAGTATGTAAGTTCTCAAAAAACAAAGCATGTCTTCTTTTTGAATTGTTCGGGTGTATTTCTTGAATTTCTTTGGGTGTATTTTAGGTTGAGTCCGGCTGATTCGAATATGATGGTTGTGAGGGAACAGACACCGTCGGATGCGCTTACAATGTGAGTTTTCCAAGAATATTTAAACCTTATAACCTTATTATTTTCAAAAGCGTTGTTAACCCTTCTTTTTTCTTCTTGTTTAGAGTCTCGATTCAGATTTTTGTGCCTGCATCCCAAACCCCTATGCTACAGATTGAAGGGATTACAGAAACGTAAGAAATAGTATTGGGTGTATATTTGCTAACAGTTTGGGTGTATATTGTTCCTGATTAGTTTTTTTTTACACCATGATTAATTTTGTATAACTGTGCAGCACTCCTGAAACCCCCAAACAACTTCAAGAGACCACACCCACGCTTCCCCCAGCTCCAACTAAAATGTAAGTTCATCAGACTAAAATCAATCTTTGCTTATCATCCGTATATTCTTATTCTTATTCTTATTCTTATACATGATGACGCAGTCATCCAGACGCAGAAGATGCTGCTGCCCTGTTGATGATGGCACGGACAGCATCCTATGTTCCTAAAACAGATCCAGGGGTGTCATCATTCAGCCTTGGATTGACTGATTCAAGCCAGGAGGGGGCGTCAACGCAGGAGACAGAAAGGGCAAAATCTCCAGAATCTGCAAATTTGATAGAACAATTGGATGATTTGGTCCAAAAAATAGCAAGCAGTGCGGCGAAGGGAAAAAACAAAAGTCCACAAATTCAGAGGGGGGTTGGGGGAGAAAGTTCTGCAAAGTTTCAAACTCCTGGGGGATTATATCAGATTACGGATGATATGAAACAAAAGTGCTACATCTGGGGGACGAGACTGAAGGAAGATGCAGATGGCAATACTAACGAGTATGAGGAGATGTGCACTCTGATTGGCCAAGGAGAATACATTTTGATGAGAATGCACCTTGTATCCCTCCAGGCAAAAAGTGATATAGAATCTCAGGTAATATTAGAATAACATTAATGTTTTTACACCAAAGTCAATTGCAATGCTTATTAATGTAAAATGGATTTCGGCATATATTTCTAGATTGTATCTGCCATCTGCCTCATCCTCAACCAGAAAAATGAAAAGAGGTTTCAAGAACAAATATACTGTCTCCCCCCCGATATTGTGGTAAGTGTTACTTCTACGAACTTTGGGTGTATTTTTTGTATTGATTTTGGTGTATTTTTTATGTTCAATTGGGTGTAAGTTTAGTATTACATTTCTTGTTTCGCAATTCTTGCAGAGCATGGCACTTTCGGATCACCCAAAGGGGGAATTCGTATCACCGAAAACGAAAAAGGAATTTAGGGTGGAAGCCTACCCGAGTTTCATTCCCTTCATAGATAGAAAAAAAATTAACTTCGCATCCATATGTAAGTTTTCGTTTGCTAAATTTGTTAGTACGCTTATTTACTTATATGCCAAATAAAATAACACACTGTTGAAATGTGGCAATCCTTCAGATTTTTGCTCCTGTTTGCCACTCGGGGCATTGGTGGTTATGGCTGATAGATACAACGAAGCGGAGATGTCATATACTTGACCCACTACACAAAAAAGCTCCAAGCGATGAGAGAAAGGCCATTAATAAATTCACTGTAAGTTGCCTCTGTCTTCTTTACTTTAATAGATAGGTCTATTTCGTTATTTGTGTTGGGTGTATATTGTCCATTCAGTTTGGTGTATCTTGTGCATTTATTCGGGTGTATTACTAATTTGTTTTGCTATTTAAGGGATATGTATTTTCAAGATTGATAACATATGCCGGCGGGGAACCTCTACAAAAAGGGAAGAACGAGAAGAAAATTAAAGCATCATATGTTAAAATATCAGGCCAAAAAACAAGGTATAAATTTGTGACTCTGAACATCAAACTTTCGTAAATGAGATTTGTAATTTATTTTCTTCGTTTTCAGCTATGACTGCGCTATCTACGTTATGAAGTGGATGGAGTTAATTGAGCCGAAAAACATCAAAAAGGGGAAGTATGAATGGGATATTTGGCCACAGGTAACTGTCTTTAGAACTATATAACTCTGTATTACTTTACTGAATTAATATTGCTGTTTACTAAAGAATATACTTTTTAATTGTAGGAGGAGGTGGACCACTATAGAGTGGAGTATGCTTCCCGGATACTATTCAGTGAGATGAATAAACAAAGAGATCGCGCAATTAGAGAGAGTAGTGCTATAAGGCTGTCGAAGCCATCCTCTGTATTATTGAGTCCGTTTTGTCAGATTAATTCTGCTGATATAGAAACTGCGTAATCCAACTGCTGGGTAGTTTGTAAATTGAACAAATAATGTAAATATTTGCCATTTATCAACAACTTCTATTCCATGTATATTTTTTCCCATAGTTAAACTATCTGTGCTGGTAAACTGTCTGTGATGTATTCAAAAGCTGTATTACAGGTGGTAAAATATGAAGGAAAAAATCAAGGCATATATAAACGCAAATTATAAACTGTTACACCCAACGCAAGTCTAATAATACACCCAAGATTGCATAAAATATACACCCAAACTGTCTGTGCTATATTCAAAATGTATGAATTACATGTACTAAAATATGAAGAAAAATATCAAATCAAATATACATCCATAACCTGCGAATTTTTACAGCTTTTGTTCTATATGTATCTAAATATGTGTCTATATGTAAATTGTGAATTAACAAAAATACACCCAAAAGAACAGTGCTTTTACACCCATATTCTATAAAACTATACACCCAAAGAGTTATCCCCCTGCTGCTGGTACCCTGAACTGATAATTCATAACGTGTCCTTGATATTGGCTGGAATTTGAATGCGCCGCTGATGCAGCATCAAACAGGTTTATCTGAATATAACACTCACACATTAGCTAACCTATTAACGAGAAAAATAAACTCAATCGCCACAAATTTAAAGAACATTACTTTTACCTCGCTTAAAACTTTCGTCTTCTTCTTCTTTGTGGCATTTGCAATCTGTTTCTCCAGCTTTGAACCTAGCCTGTTTTTTGGACGTCCTCTTGTTCGAATCCTTGGCGGGCTTTGAAGCTCGTTAACGGATTCCAAGTTGGCGTCTTCGTGGGATAAAGAAGATGTCCCCTTCCTTTTGGCTTTTAATGATTCCATCTCGGCCATGACATTATCGTACGCACGGTGCAAAATTGCAGTCAGCTCATCCGATTCGGAGGCAAATTCGCAAATATTTTGCGAACGAAAAACCAATTGGTCGAACCTCTTGCTTCTTGGCTCCATCAGTGGCTCGTCGTGGCTGCTCTTGATGTGTGTGTGTCGCCTCTTTACCTTCTTGCTCCATCGTTCCAGTATGTATCTAGGGAACACTTGGCTTACTTGTTCGAAGCTTAACACGCTTAGTGCGTGACGGCACAGTATCCCTCTCGACTCGAATAATAAGCATTGGCATTTTACCTCGGCTGCAACTGAGTCGTAAGTAACCAAGAACTTGTTGAATATTGAGCTGGAAACTTGTTCTCCGACTTCGTATACTGAATAGCCTAGAGCGGAATTCTTTAATATGGTGATGCAATTCGCCTTTCCTCTGAATTGCGCTTGGACTTTCCTAAACTTTGTGTGAGTGTACGCCTCTTGAAACTGAGCTTCAATGGAGGATTTGGTTGCACACGGTATGACCGTATGAAAATCTGCAGCATCTGATTCTCTCTCTGCTTGCTCCCTGCTTCCGAGGCAATTATCGTATTGTTTGACGAACTGAATAAGCGAGCTGTTCCGGGTGATATACTTGTTAAAAAATGAATGCATGCTCTCGCTCCTTTGTGTGCTTCTCATCCCTGCCCAGAAGTGGTGATCCAGATAGATAGGAACCCATATGTGACGGTCTTCGTACAGATCTGCATAATACACCGAAACACAGACTGTAAATACACCCGAGAGAACATGCAGTATACACCTCTGCTGCAGATTTTAAAAAGACATTACCTGAAAGCCACTTGTTGTCCGCAAGACCAAAATTCAGCAGAAAATCATTCCAATTCCTATCGAATGAGTCTTTGCTATGAGAGTTCCAAACAACATGGCTCATTTCTTGTTCGATATCGGCATGTCCCTTGTACCCGTTTAATTTGCTAGGAATCTTCTTCATGATGTGCCAAATACACCAACGGTGAATTGTCGTTGGCATACAGGCCTCTAAAGCCATTTTCATTGATGCGCACTGATCGGTGAGAAACCCTTTCGGAGCGTTTCCTCCCATGCAACGAAGCCAGCATTGAAATAACCATTTGAATAATTCAATTTCTTCGTTCTTCATCAAAGAGCATCCGAGAAGTGTTGACTGACCGTGGTGATTCACCCCGACAAAAGAACCACAGACCAAATTATACCTGAAACAAATTACCATGGTCCAGAATGCAAAATCATTAGGTACACCCCAACAAATGCTTCGTATACACCCAATGGAACAGCCAATATACACCTCTGCTGCGGATTCGTAAAAATACATTAATTTAGCATCATAAACAGGGGCAGTTTGTTACCTGTTTGTATTGTAGGTGGTGTCGAATGAAATGACATCTCCGAAATACTCAAAGGCAGCTCTGCTTCTTGCATCGGCCCAAAAAGCCAGTTTAATCGATTGATCCTCTTCGAGTTGGAGCTCAAAAAAGAAATTTTGATTCTTCTCTTTCATTCTTAACAAATATTTCCCGAATTCCTTTGCATCTTCTTGTTCGGAAACATTCCGCACTTCCCTGGTAATATAATTCCTCACATCCTTTTCGATAAAATTTAACTCCCGGTGACCCCCGGCAGCCGCAACAAATGATTGGTAGGTTTTGCTTGGTCTGATACCAGCCTCCTCGTTATTCTCTATTGTACGACGAATGGACATGCTTAGTTCCCTGTGCTGTTTGAGTATCTCTGCTTTGCTTGGACAGCAGGGGTGTGAATGATCGAGCACAACCTTTGAAATGATCCAAGCACCGACATCCTTCAATGTGTGTATATAAATTCTTGTAGGACAGTTTAAACCGGCTGTCGGATTGGTCTTCTCGGTCAGAGATATTTTAGATTTCCATTTTCCCTCTCTGCTACATGTAATCAGTTGATTCTTAATCTCGTTTCCCTTCCTATTTGTGCACCGAACTCTTGTAGAGAAACCTGCAGCCTTGGCGTAGTTCCTGTAAAATTTTTCAGCATCTTCAAGGGTGGTAAAGGTCATTCCGACCTTCGGAACAAGCTCGTCATCAACAACCGAGAGAGGCTGCACAATACACCGTGTCAGAAACTGTGAATACACCCATAGATATGATTCAAATACACCCAATCATGCCTAATATGATACACCCGAACCGCAACAACTCAACTACACAATGACCTTTAAAGCCATAAACTGTAAATACACAGGCTGCGGAATACACCATGTCAAAAACTAAAAACACATCCAATCATGTCTGATATAATACACCTGAACAACAACAACTCAATTAAAATAACAAAACCAGTACTGTAGATACACCCACACTTCAAGCAAGAATACACCCAAAAAAAGACCTGATCTACACCCGAGCGTCTGCTATAAATTCCAGGTAATTAATCACAACTAATACATTGAATCGACAGATTCATGTTAACGTGTTCATACTGAAAGAAAATTACTGAAAGAAAATTCATACTAATCCTATGTATATCAAACCTCAGGAACTTTGTTAGATTCAAATTCATAATCCACTTCGCCTGGATTCAGCTGACAATCTGAGGTTGAATGATCCATTATCTTCAAAACGAGTTCAAACTTTGATTTCAGAAAACAACAAATCAAAATAGAAAACGAAAGCTCGAGTTGCAGAGAGAGAGAGAGAAGAAAGTAACGTAAACGAAGAACATACCAGTGAGAAAAGGAGAGGAAAAGAACGATGGAGAAGACGCGCGAGAAGAAGAACAACCAAATCTCAAAATAACAAAAACGAATCTTTTGAATTTGGTAGTTAGATATACGCGGGATCTTATATAGCGCGTGTAATCAACGTATGTGGAGAGGCGCGTTTTTTGGTTTTATTGTTTAATGAACTTGTAAAGCATACAAGCCCTAATGGCTTGTATGCAGAGCTTTTCCGGATAAACAATATATAAAATTGATCTTTTCAAATATTTTTAAAAATATATAAGTTATAATTTATTGATATAAAATTATAGATTATGTATTTATGTTTCTCTTATTTGAGTCAGCTCGTGAGCTCGAGCCAGCTCGTGAGCTTTTGGTGAGCCGAGCTTGAGCTTAAGAAATAAGCTCGATTGTTAATGAGTCAAACCGTGAGCCAAACTCAATTTTCGTAAGCCGAGCTTGAGCTTGATCTAGCTCGGCTCAGCTCAGCTCACTTCCGACCCTACAGTCCCTCCATTCATTTTAACCTTTTCAACACATTTATAACTTAACAACTGCCAGTATACTTAAAAGTCAATATTATATAAAAGAGTAAAGTATTGTTTTTGTCCCCAACATTTAGGGTAAGTCTCAAAGTTGTCCCTAACGTTTCAATCGTCCTATTTAAGTCCCTAACGTTTTAAAATTGACTCAATGTTGTCCTGCCGTTAGGGATCCGTTAACAGAATTGACGGCGGGACAAAATTGAGACGATTTTGAAACGTTAGGGACTTAAATAAGACGAAAATGTTAGGGACAAAAACGATACATAAAAATAAATTTTAATTTAATTTTATCTTTTAATAATATTAATTTTTTACTGTACATAGTGTTCAATTATTTTTTATTTACATCTAAATAAATTACACCTAATCATGTTACTTTCATTTTAAATAAATTTATTTTCTTATAATTAGAAACTTTAGGGACTTAAATAGAACAATTGAAACGTTAGGGACAACTTTGGGACTTACCCCAAACGTTGGGGACAAAAACGATACTTTACGAATATAATCCAACGACTTTTTCTACTCTGGAAAAGAATATTTATATTTACTTTTGTCTAAATTGATACACATCTTTGTATTATAAGTGAAACTATTTTGTGTAGATTTTATATTTTATCTAATGATCAAAAGATATATCAATTTGTTGAAAATTCCTTTGTATTTTTTCTGTGTAAGAATAAAAGGATTGATGGGGATATTGGATAATTTTCTGATTCTGCTTTTAATTCAACCACTCACTCCCCAAAATACCAAAATTTAGTACAGTGCATAATTTACGTGATAATAATAAATTAATAATAACAGAAATCTCCTATTAGTTAAGTTTTCTGTATACTATAGTATGGTCTTTGGAAGGGGACACGTGAGTGATTTTGCAACACACCCACAATATCCATTATCCACCCGTTCGTCTATATCGAACTGATATTCTCCTAAACTCATGGTCTTTTGTCCTCATTCTTCCGAGATTTTCTTTGCTACGCATTGTTGTTCTTATCATACACGTTTGATTCTTTCTAATGATATTTCTAGTTTGGCAGAAATTGCTAGTGTCTATTATGACTGGGAATTTCTTTTATTAGTCAAATTCATCATTTTCTACTGTGTTTTGAAGCCAAATAAAATTCATAAATGGAGCCTCCTAGCTCAATATATAAATTGACCTAACTTGCTGTCGGATAGTACCAACAACAATTGCCATCAAGTCACACATGAACCTGCCATAATATATGTATACTTTCAAGTGGACTACCCTTCACATAATCTACCACTTTTTCAATTCCCACTTTCTAATTGAATGGTATTAGTGTATTACCATTTTGGTAGGTTTAGCTACCCCTGCATTGCTCCGCAACCATCTGCTGAAGCTGGATTTGGAGAACTGCAGTCTACAAGATTCAGTATAAACTTGAAATGTAGATACAATACAACTTTCCATCTCAGAGATTGTGACACAAGAGAATCAATGGACCAAACCAAGTGGAGGAAATGGGGAGAAATGCAATACATTCAGCGGCAATACATTCAGCGGCTTGTTGCAAGTAATGCACAAATGTGTTGTTTTTCTTTTTTCACTGAGGACAAATAAGGAAGACAGATATGCAAGCAACAACAGATACATATAACCGGAACAAAAATTTAGAAAAAGCCTCAGCTGTTACAGCGAAGATAGGGTATTTCACATGGACAAATTGGGTATCTGGACTTGTATATTTGACAAAAGTACATGAGCTTCTTTCCAGAACCCATCAAAAAATTGAAAATGAGTCACTGTTATCGTATACGAGAACGGCCAATTAGCCTGCACTGTTCCGGAAGCATAGTAGAAACTACTTGTCCATTGAGTGGAAAAAGCTCACCATCAATACCACATCCATTATGAGTGTGCTTCCCTGACTTTATCCTCACAGACTTTACCTGCATCCAAACAGACAGTCATACAATGAACAAATACAGAAATAATAAAAACCAGGACAATAAGACAATCCGGACACTAAAGAACCTAACCAGATAAAGCCAACCAATATTTTTTCATGACACAGCTCAGAACTAATAGCAATTGTTGACTGTAGTATTCTAAATTTCATTAGACAAAAGCAAGCAAAGATTGGAACATGGTAACATTATTTAAAGGCAACTCTACCAGTTAATCACCACAATAATATGCACTGTTTTAAGAACTAATGATGTGTATAATGCAGTCTAAACAATTTCATTTTAAAAAATATTAATGCAAATACCTTTACATATTCAACATATGGCAAGGAAAGGTGTCGACCCATCTGCATAAGTACAAAAAATCTCAATAGCCGCAACCTTCCAACCCCATGAACCAAGAGCATATCTAGTGTGTTGTCATCAAACTCAGCTTTAGGAGCAACCACCTGCGAGCTTTGAACAGTTCTACATGCATGGTTGCAAACCAGAATGCCAAGGAAATGTCCCTTCGAGACAACCCATTTGTCTCCAAATCGAGGCACAACCTCCTTTGTGGGTCCTACTTCTGTATCATCTGGAGGCCCTGGCAACTCAATTGGGTTTTCTACATCCCAATTAGCCTCGGGATCCCACTTTGGTTCAGCATCCCATATAGGACCTGGATCAGAAAGTGTTGATGATATATGCTCTCTATCATTTGTCCCACCGTTGCCCCATCTAGAGTTATCATGTGTAGTGGTCAATCCAGTCCATTTATCATTCCTTGACTTAGACCTGGTTCTTGGCCAGTTTGGTGTTGTTGATAGAGGCAGTTGAGATGGGCAAGAACCAAAAAGAAATTGGGCAAGAACCAAAAAGAAAAAGAAAAATAATTTACGAGTGACGCTTTGCATCACTGATTCTGCTGGAGAAAATGAACGCACTGCACGAAACGATTAAAGTAAATTAAAAATGAATTAACGAACACACAGAAAGAAAATAATAAAGAATTCAAAGAAGAACAAAACTTACCCCAATTTGGTGTTGTTCCAAGTTTGCGTTGGTCTCGAACCGATTATTGCAATGCTGGCAGATATGTATGTACTTTCGAAGCTTCTTAGTTCTCCAGTGGTCCTCTAATCTTCTTTTCTCGGGAAAAGACTTCCCGCATTTTGCACATTCGAACTGGGGGAGGGGAGGAGGAGGAGGCGGTGGCTGTGGCTGTGGCTGTGGCGGCGGCATTAGATTGTGAAACTGTCACAAGGTGGTGATAAGCGAAGAGCAGAAAGAGATTAAAGGGGGAACTGTGGGAACTGTGATTATCGCATTGTATCTGAACGTGATACCCAGTTGATAACAGAAAAGGGAGCTCTTAGCTTTTTTGCACACGTGTTTCATTGCGTGAGGCGTGATAGAAATGGAGTTCCCGCCAAATGTTTAATCCATTATAAAAATTTGTTGGTACTGAATTATTAATATTAATATTTGTTATTTTTAATTTGAACAAATTTTTGTGTATAAAAATTTATTTTACAGTGTATAAGACTGTTCTATTATTTATTTTTCTAAAACTGAATAATCTTATCATTTTTCTAGTCCATATTAGTGAATTTTACTTAAATATAGAAGTTATTATGTTTGTGTGTTTAAAACTTTAATAAAAATAATTTATATTATCACTATACAAATAACAAATACTAAGTGATATTTAGTTATATTACTAAATCCTATTATATGGCCTGCGTTATGTGCAAGTCATGTCTTTAATATACTAGTGATATATTTTTATTTGAAATATTAGCTAAAGCACTATTCAACTTTGATTACCTAGGTTGAATCTTTTTATTATGCTTGCTTCTATTTCTCCATCTGTTTGGATGGTCAAATCAAGATAAATCTTACTTTTACTTATATTAAAAACATAATCATTGATCCAGTAGTAGTACTCATCATTTCCATGTTAATTACTACAAAAAACGATTTAAATTATAATCTCTAAGTAAAATTTTACTTACACGTTATTTGTTTATGAACTAAAATTCAACAGGTATCATAATTTATAATGAAAACAACATATAAATAAGATATTTTTCTAATTTGAGAATTGAAAGAAAATCAAGATTCAAGAAGGTGGAAATGATGAAGTGCTTATCGTGCAAGGGCAAAATAAAAGAAAAAATAAAAGGTTCATTATGGGTTTGTTCTACTATGAGTTTGATAAATAAAAGAAAATATAAATAAAAATTATAAGATCAAACACTAATGTAAATTCACATAAGTTTTTTTCTTACATCTTATCATTTAACATAGTAGGTAAGAGTTGTGTAGAGCATGATAAACCTGAACCTTGACTTTTTTGCCAACCATCAAACCAAATAAATTTATATATAAGACAATAGAATGAATCATGCAAGTAAGAAAACAAAAGGAAAAATTAGCACTTAAAAGGCTTACCAAATAAAAGACAGTCAAATTTGCCTTTGAGAACTCTTGGAGCTGATGTCCATTTTCCATTTTGATGCATTGCAGTATTGATTACCTTCTTTACAGAGCTGAACATGAAAGCATGATTTCTTTTAACCTGATCAAGAATCAAAGTATGGGAATTCTCCAAGAGAATTGCACCATTTTAGAAATCTGCACTACAAATCTCCATTAAGAAATGAAGAATAAGTCTATGGTATGCCCAACCATTCATTGCTGATAGTTATAATTAGCTTGTAATATATTCAGAAGCTACATCATCCAAAGATTCAACTTTGTAAATTTATTGAAAGGAAATAAATTTTTACTTCTCTATAGCTGTTCTGCCCATATATCATCCAAAGTGTTACATGTTTCTCATTCTTATAGCATCCCCAAGAGAAGTAGCAAATTGTTAAGTTAGGAAATTTTTTTCACGTCAATCATAAATTTCACAGTTCATAGTTAGGCAAAATCAAGAGATTCCCAATTTGGTCAAATGGTGACATCAAAAGTGATTAAAAGCAAAAAATTTCTAAGACTAACCAAATGCTATATCTCAAAGCAAAAATCAATATTTAATGTGGAACAACTGCACATGTGACTTAATTCTTGAATTGAAGAAAGTTCCTTTTTCAATATCAAAAGTTTACCAATAGCATGCTTTAAGATAAGAGATCAATTTGATTCACAATAAATCATTTAACATATTGTTCCTAATGTTAGCAATATGTGTTCATAGTTTCTTTTACAGTTTACACTTCTATAGATGTGCCCATATACCATCCAAAATAACCAAGAATAAGCCAATAAGGCATAAGATTTGATAACTCACCATGCTAAGCTTCTACAGATTTGCTGTTCTCACATGCTAAGGTGTGAATTAATAAAATCACTAACCATCTAATTTAAAAAAAAAATAAGAACTATATAATATATACAGGTTCCAATAAGCTTAATAATAATGTTTAGTTACTTTGCCTGTTTGCCATCAGTATCAATTTATGAAACATCTATTGAAGAATGCATCCACAATGGCCAGAGAAGGAAGAACAAAATTACTTAAACAATATTACAATACATATAAACTTAGTTAAATATTAATGTTTGCCATCCAACAAAGGAACCCCTTCAAAGTCCACTTAAATTAGAATGACTTACCTTAAGAAGAAGAGGATTACACGCACACTCTAGTACTGCTCTCTCAATGTGTTTTGCATTAGACATCAAGAGATCATCTCCAAATACCTGCACAACATTGTAAAATCGTTCAAATAAGTACCCAGTAGATCAAGTAAATATCTCATTAGTAACATGTCAATATATTTCTAAAACAATCCTAAAAATATGAATATAGTTCCTTGTGACTTTACCCCTGTTTTCTGAATTTCTGTTACCAATACTTACCATGTGCAGGAAGTTGAAGATCACGCCCAAAAAATACCATTGATATGTTTCTAATAGATAAAGATTCTTGCAAAAAGTAAAAAGTGCACTAAAATGGCAAAGAGAACTCAAAAACCACCTCAATGAATAACGTACAAATCGTTACTGTATGCACTGATATGGTTCACAAATTTCAGAAGCATTCCAATAGTTTGGCCACTCTGCATTTGAATGAAACCCTTTTATGCGCACCTGTTGAAAATTTATAACAACAATAAGTACCCTGTTACTGTATGAGACATTTTATATGAGACAAGGTACAAATAGTTACTGTATGCACTGATATGGTTCACAAATTTCAGAAGCATTCCAATAGTTTGACCACTCTTCATTTGAATGAAACCCTTTTATGCGCACCTGTTGAAAATTTATAACTACAATAAATACCCTGTTTATGTAGGTATCTTAAAAAATACAAACATGGTTGCCGAAATATTTTTTAACAAAATATACTATTGAAGAATTTAGGAAATAAATATGGCTCATAGTCTCATAGGAGGATATGAAAAGAGATCATAATCAGATAAACCAATCCTTGAAGAGAATATGAAAGAAGCATGTCTTCGGATTGGTATAGTGTTCAGTTGCAGGCTGCACATGCAGCAGAATTTAATGATTAATTACTCAAAATTCTAGCTCCATTTAGTAGAAAAACAAAACCCTCCATGAATTCATTCTGTCAAATAAACAAAAGAGTACTACAAAGTCTAATTCATGGTATTCGAATCTAAATGCAGCAACATTGAGTCACCAAATCAAAGCAAATTAAAACCATTCAGCATTTACATATACTCTGCTCGATTCCAATTTTCCTTATTAGCCCTCCTTAGCTTTTATCATTAGAAAGAGCGCATCAATTAAAAAAAAATTAAAAGACACTACATAAAGCTAACGATGGTAAAAGCCAGATCTATGAATAAGGGTGAATCACATCGTGTTAAGAAAATATAAAATAAATTTCTACTTAAAAAAAATTACCAATGCAACACCGTCGATGGTAGGATCTCAGAGCTCTCGTTCTCTTCACCGTGTCATCAACATGCTTCTAGCTACTCCTTCTTCACTGTTGGCAGGAACACCACTCGCCGCTGCCGCTGTTCTTTCTCCTCGCTGCTGCATCAACAGCCATCATCACTTCTGGATTGTTATTCTTCATCTCTGCTGCTCGACGGTGATGAGCCCGATCCCTGATTGCTTCCCCGGTGACGGCCATAAGCCACGACAGCCATCTTTGCTAAGTAACTGCGTAGGGATCGAGCTTCGGTTTTCGGAAGCAGATGAAAAGTCTCTAACGGCGGTTCCGCTGTTTGCATTGCGAGCAAAGTTTTTGCGTTTACTCTGGTGACGGTGCTGAGCTTCGGTGCCGGCAGGCAAAGAGAACGATGGAGAGAGATCTGAGTTTTTGAATTTTGAAATGCAGTGGTTTATGAAAAAAGTTGCCGCTAAATGTCTCATTCTAGATATATATTTACTTTTTGAGTTTTGAGTAAAGAACTATCTACTGCTATCCTTTTATATATAACTAGTGTAAAACCCGACTAGGCGCGAGTTTCTTTTAATCAATTCGAATAAAATTTAAATTTAATAATTATGCCTCCAAAATTCAAAGAATTGTTCAAGGATAAAATAATATAATATTAATACAATTGAATCACAATAAAAAAAATTAATTATAAAACTATTAATTAGGATTGACTCAATAAAAGGCCCAACACATTAATTAAATTTTTTTTAATTACGTCTAATTTCAAATAGACAATACATATTAAATTGATAACTCCTTATGAAAAGAACAACACATTTTAACTCTTATTATTATTTGAATACTATTTTTACAAAATAATGATTCAATTTGAAATGATTCACAACTTTCATACAAAAATCGTCATTTTTTTTTATTTTTTGTAGATAATAATGACTATACTTAACAAAAATTTTAAGCTTGAACAACGATAATTAAATGTATAAGAATATATGCAAATTTAAACATTTTGTAAAAAAATAACTCAATTTAAAGTATTTTAAAATTGACAAAATATGATTTCATAATTATTTTATATTTCATATATATATAGTTGCCAGTTTTTCAAATAAAAGAGAACAATATTATGTAATGTTTTTATAATTCATTAAAAATGATTCTATAATTATCTAATTTTTTATAAGTTAACACCATATTAAGTTTTGATGCACTAAATATTCATATATTTAGTCATTTCTTTGATTTAACAGTAGATGTCTTGGTATGAAATCCACATTTCTTAACTTCTGTCATGAACTCTTCTAAAGTTTGGGAATATCATGTCTTTCCCTTAGTTCATCTTTGTCAAGGGATTCATCTAATGTTTGGTATAACTTCTTCCCCCTATTAAAAATAAACATAATTTTCCGTTTCAACAAATATTCAGGTCAAATTATTTTTTTATTGATTTAGATTGTAATATATATAACTGGAAGAGTTCAAGAGTTTACATTTAATTTAGTCTTTCTCCTAATTTTTTTTCCAAGCAACTTATAAATATGTTTTGGAGTAAATCAAAATGACATATATAGTCAAATAGCAAACAACTTTATTAAAATTATAATCTTCATGTGTAATGCAAAAAAAAAAAGATATTTTGGTTGTTTGAGAAGGTCAATGATTATAGAGGATCACGTTTTTCATAATAAACTTGAAAATGTCAGAATTTAAATAAAAATTAACCTGCAATTAATAGAAAACAAAAGATAAATTAAAAGAAGAAGCACTTATAATAAAAATTGTTGTTCTTCTATTTGAGTAAGGACAGCTCTTTTCAAAAGTTTGTCTTTAGATATGAATTTTATGCTCAGTATATTATTTGTTAATATCAAACACTTTTTTCATATTTGAATTCTGATAATATTAAAGAAAATTTTTAAATAGATAGAATCTAATGAATAAAAAAATAATTCTTTCTCGTGAAAAAAATTCTTGCCTCAAAGAGAAGAGTGGTAAAAAAAAAAAAAAACCTTGAAGGATAAACAAAATGAAAAAGATTAAGATCTTCCAATACAAAAAATTGTAAATGTTAGAGAAAAAATAAATAAATAAAACAAAAAGACATAAGAATCATCACTACTTTGGGGTTAACAAAAATCATCAAAAAATTTTCTTTAATACAATATCATAAAACACTATCTGAAAATTATTTAAAACCATATAACTTACCTGAAAATAAATAATTACGTACAAAATCTAGAAAAAGAAACTCAACTAACAATTCAATCCAAAAAGACAACTATATGTTTTGAAACAGCAATTATTATAAGTATTACTCAAAAGCAAATATAATAAAAAGACAACATAATAAGAAAAGCCAGGATTTGGCTCATGTATTATGACTACCGTTTGGATCATTTCTTGAATTCGAGCGTTCCCTTCTACATATAATGGAAATTATTTAGTTGCTATCACATTCTGGAAAATTAAACTAAAGCAAATCACTACGTGCTTGACATATATGGTATCATTAATTATGCCTTTTAAATCGATATAAAAAATGTTTAAATATGAAATACTTAATCACCCCATGATAGAAAATCTAATGAAGGCCAATGATTGTACTGGTTAATTATGATCAATTTATCTCAATTTCTTACTAATTGAAGTAAATTAATTAAAGCAGTTTGTATAGTGAAAATTGGGAACTAATTGCCTGACAGAGTTTCATATCTTGAGTCTTGTATTGCTTATTCTTGCAAGATTGTGACAAATACTTACAGACTTTTCAAGAATAAGACTAATGAGCTAGTAAATGGAGACAATATCTAATGGTAGTTCTAGACATTTGCAGTTTTGAAAAAAGAAATTATTAGCCCTCCTAAGAAATCCTTTTAAGTATACTCCTATTTAACAAATGAACAAAAAATTGATTGCCTTTTAGAATTTAAAATACATTAAAATATCTCATGTTTAATTAACTTAGTACTTAGAATGATATTCAGTTAAAAAATAATAATAATAAACTAAATATACTGGTATCACAACCACTCTTATCAACTTCATCACATCTTTCTATTAATCCCACCCCCAACAAAAAAAATGAAAAAGCAGAACATGAGATATATTTGTGCTAAATTCTCTTATTCTACTATCAACAGATCCTACGAAAGAAGCATAACAAAAGCAACATATAATATTACATTGTTCTAATTTTCCTTCAAAATATGACAAAATTGAAAAGATCTCTCAGCAAAAAAATGACAATTACCAATTTTCCTCACAAACCATTTTAGCTTTCAAGATTTCACATATGAACCAAATCCCTTGCCCTTGTCTTGTATCCTCTATGAACACAACAAATACACATAGACTATTTGTCCAATACTATACACCCCCACTTAATGATGAATAATATCATCACCATTCAAAATCATACGTACATAGTAGAGATCCAATAGTATTCAAATTACCAAATTTTTACAATTACTTTCAAAACATAATTACACATTAAAAGCAAAAAGAAAAAAAAAATCTTAGCCAAAAAGACAGAAGAAAAAAAGAGATGATACAGGAATAGAAACTATAATAAATGACATAGCATAATCAGGAGCCTACACAAAATAATTGAGTGAAGTTAGAATTAAAAATTAACATATGCTAAGTAAAACATTTTTAGTATAGTTCAACTGAATTTGATCTTACCTTTTACTCTTCGTTTTTTAGACTTGAGCTCATATTCCAAGCTTCAATTCTATAAAAATGCAAAACTTAAACATGCTAATAATGTTAAAGAAGATTATTGTATTTTCCATGATTGCAAATTCTTTGCTTACTATATTAAATGACTATTCATAGTTTAATATTCTATGGGGTATTACTTTGCACCTGTTCTATAATAATGCATTAAATCAACTTCAGTAACTGGAAACACAGTAACATCATTCATATTTTCGAATTCCCCATCATTGCTTAGCTCTCTATACTTCACCGGAAAGTTGCTCAGCTACAATGTATCTGAAAATAATATCACAAAAATAGTATCTTGTAAACGCGGTTTCTTTTTCTTTCTTGTATAGTTCCCAGTTAACTTCTTGTAACTATTAAATAATCGTTTGAGTTAACTATCTAATATCACAAAAATCCACAGAAACCAAAAATACCCGATCAAATTCAAAATGTTATTATGCAGTTATTATACGACTTATGAATTGATGAAATTAAACCATAAATAACAAAGACTTCAACTAACCATTCTTAGTTCAGAGAATTGTCTCTCCAAATTGCATTTCTCATTCAACATCTGCAGCTCCTGCATCCAAATAAAATCATTTAACTTCATAGAGTTAAACAAATTTAAATACATATTTGATATCTGTATATTCCATACATTCATACAGGCAATATCAACTTGTTCCCAAAGGGAGAAGATCTCCTCCTCCTGAAGTCCCTGCAAAAACAGAGTTAAGTATAGTAAAGTATTGTGTAGTATGACTAGTATCTTGTAACAAACTTTTGAAACTAAGTATCAGGAAAAAAACATATATATCATATTTCATTACCATAATGTCAAGGTCTTGCACATGATTGAGTGCATCATTGCTTTGGAAATTTCTCTTAGCCTAAAATACCGTTTTAAAATTGTGCTTATAATGCATGCACCAACAAATTTATAACGTCTTAACTTAAATATATAGCACATTTCAACATAGAAGTAAAAATACTGGATGCATCCAAAGAAAGAAAAAGCATATGTAAGCTAGAATTTTCTCACAAAGACACATTACCATCACATGAATGAAGAGAGAACATTTTGTTTAGAAAAGAAGAAAAAACTTTTGACATGTATAGAAGTATTAAAACTAAATTGGGATAAAATATCCCTTCAAATATGGAAGAGTAAAGCCATGATATATAGGGCTAAACCCTGTAAGAATGCATCTTACATATCAGTTAGAAGAACACCATTTGTGCAGCATCAAAGATATGCCAAATAAGTTATGTTATTCCCCAAAAATGTCAAAAAGGAACTTTGCTTCCTTACATGAATGAAAACCTCTAAAATTAAAAATCTGGTACCAATAATGTTTCTTGCAATTTTAGCTGACAATCTGGAACTGTAAGCATAAAGGATGTCATCAATATCTGTAAATCATCAAACCAAAGCAAATCCAAAACAATAATTGCAAAGGATATGGGTTGCATCCACAACAAAAAATTTTAGAAAAACACACTACACAAATCAGATTAATAAAACAAAAGGAAAAGAACGAAAATTTAAATTCTTATACTGATAAACATGATGATAGTAATTTGAATTTTTTTTTAACATAATCCAAACACTCTACCATAAAAAAATTCACTTCTTAGGTGATTTTACCTATGATCATTTGAAAGGGAAAAAAAATTAAACCTACAATCAATTACTGAAAATAAAACTAATTTATGATAATCTTTCATTTTTGGACTTTATTATTAACCCACCCATTGATGCAATCTAAGATGTTTCTTTGCTTCTTCTGTAGATAACCCTAGGACAGTAGCGTCAACTTACTGCAGTTGTAAAGCAACATGTTAGAAGTTTGAGGCTTTTGATACCATGAACATACCAATTTCTTCAGATCAGATCCCTTTGGCTTTTCTACAAACTATAGAATCCGTCCTATTTTATCAATTTTCATCAGCTCGTAGTATGATGCACGACTGCAAGAAAGACAGCAACATTCAACTCCAAATGCAAAAAAAGTATAACAAAAAAAAGTGAAATTTATGGTTCTGCGGATCCAACAGTTTTATTCTAACATCATGTTGGGGCTTTTATATCAGGCAAGATACTTTTAGTTGTACAAATACTGTACATTGACCATGTTGGGGCTTTTATATATATAGTCCGCTTTCTATTTTATTGATGGTGCCTAATACTAAAATTCAATTTGAAGACCATTTTTTCCATTAACTAAATACCAAAATTTTGATATTTGTAATAAAGCAGTTTCAAATGGTGCAGTAACTTAACAAAGGATCCACTTGAAGCATATATTTCATCATAAGATAGCAAAACTACTTTGATTGCTTTAGACATATGATGAATGAATTTTACAACTTCAAACACATTTTTAAGAAGTCATTCATATGCACTCCCACTTACCTGCACTTTTTCCTTCCTTTGTACCTCCAATATTCTTAGTTGTGCAAAGTTAATTATGAACAACTGATTTAAAATTCTATCCTAAATCAACAATAACCTTCATTAGCTCTTATGGATGGAGTTTCATTCTTGGTACTGGTCACAGATTCAATAAGGCTATGTTTGGTTGGAAGGAAAGAAATAAAGAGGAAGGAAATAGAAAGGAAATAAAGGAAAAGAAAGAAATTGAGTGGATGTTAAACCCTAAGGTTAGTCTCTGTAATTTGGTGAATGTTGCTGCTTTAGATTCTTGTCAAGAGATGGTGTTGATATTCATCATTCCCTTAACCCCTTTTTTCTTGTCTCTTTAGAATTTATTTATCCTTCTCATGCATGCATATACAGACTAGAGCTAGTTTGTTCATCAATTTGTGAAACTAAAAAATTATAATTTAAAAACTAGAAAATTTCAGAGGGCAAGCATGTTGTAACTAAATTATGAGTACTCTAAGCTGACAGAATGATTTGTGTATTAAAATCTTAGGAGGTCATATACGGCTCAGACACAATCAGATACTAAATTTTCTCCTTGTTTAATGAGTTCTATTTGTTTAGCTCTTCTCAAAGAATTGTACACAATCAGATACTTCAAGACAAAACCCAACTCAGAAGCATAATCCTCATTATTTTGGGTTTGATTCAGTCACACCCAAGTCAGAAACAGCATTATCTTAACTCTCCTTTCTTTTTCTTTTTTTTTATGGTAATGTTTCTTCGTCTTTTAATGGGTCCCTGAGTTGTTTTCTTGTCATTTTTATACATTTATTTGTTAGGGAGTTTCACCAAATTTCAAATCACAAGTGAAAGCTATGTGCAATCAGATTTGTAATGTTCAACAGGCACCAAGTTTGCAACCTTTGCCTTTTGAACATGTTCATTCAAAAGACTAAATCCTCCTCTGTCACAACTAAATTGAATTCATTTCCACACAAGTATGATCTAACGGAATTTCATCCTCGATTTTCTGTCGAATTTTGCCTACCCTGAGAAAAAGTAACAAAATTTGTGATATGATCAAGAATTCTTGCAGCATATATATATATATATATATAGCATTTTTGAGAGACTCACTTTGCTTTCATATGATGCAGCAGAATGGTTCCTGGAGAAGACACTTTTTACCAATTCTCCAAACCCATATCTTAACTAGCTTTATGAATTTGAGAAGAGATCAGAAGAAATAAGAATTCTGAATGAGATTTATATTAATATGGACAATACAAAGATATAGCATATAGAGGATGATGCTACTAACTTTAGCATTTATACATTATTAGATAGTAAAGTGATAAAGGCGAAGCTAGAATTGAATATGATAGTGATAATAATGGTCAACAACAAACATTTATTATCGTTACTAACTTTATCTTATAATATGGTGAAATCACATGTTAGCTAGAATTGAATATGATCGTGATCTATATGTAGGAATTTGCAGAGATAGAATGCTGGCTCTAAATCAAGGAAAAAAATAATAGAAGCTGGAAAGTTAAAAAGAAAAAAAAAAAGAAGGGTATATGGATTTAAGTGCAATGTTTTTATTGCCTTTTTTTGCATATATACTTTTTGCACATGGCTTGTAGAGGATATAGGCTTCTAAAAAAGTTTTGCTTGATGCTGGGGTTATGTACTCTCTTTTATTCCTTTATGGTTACTAGTATTACTGTTACTGATATTGGAAAACAGGTGAGTGACAATGAAGATTGTAACATCAGCAGCACATTTGAAGAAGCTTGTGATTTTATAGCTTATGTTGAGCAGATTGGTCAGAGAGTTATAGTGAAGGAAGCTCTATGTTCTTAATAATGGGAGATGACTCTTCTACCGAATATTTGGAAGAAGAAGATTGGCGTGTTGTTAGGAACCATGAAGGTTTGAATCCAGAGACATATTGGAAAGCTTTTAAGAAAAGCTCGTGGTCTTTGTTGTTGGTGTTGCTGCATGACGAAGAAGATTCCACGAGAGAAAACAGAGCAAGGAGAATCAAGAATTTGTAAAAGAAGGGCTTCATGATGAGTTTGTTAATTAATGGAAGTTGTACCTATGGGTCGTTGACAGTTGAGCATCATGACTCATGAGCTTCAAAAATCAACAGTTTTTATGATCACCGCTTTCACCACATTTCCTCTTGCACCCGCTGATTGTGACCCCTTTTTTGTTTTCATTATCCCCTTTGGCCCTTTTATTTTTTAAAATTGTGGTTGTTTTCTTACAGTATTCTAACCAGTAACCTCATTAGTGTTGGTTTGAGTAAACAGTGATTTTATATTGGAAAAATATATAAAATCTTAAGATTTTTATATTGTAAAAATAATTTGTTTAATAGACAATTTTAAATTGATTTATTTATTCAAGATTGTAATATCATAAAAATTTTATTACTTTGTGTGGAAGAAAAAAGATCTAAGTTGTATTAATATAATAATAGGATTTATGGTAGTGTACCCAAATAAATTTGAAGGTGACATCACTGTGGGTTCAAAGGGATGGAGACCATTAGCTTACAATGTGTTGCAAATTGGAGTTACTCCATTAGCCAAAAAGGAACACTAATCCATATGCAGATAATCCCCATTCAAAGTCCATCAACGTATCAATGACCCAATGAAAAACAGACTTCATTTTTCAAAGATTCAGAGCAACTACATTGGCTTGCGGCCTACATACGACGACTCTATCTGATTTTCATACAACTTTTAAGAGACGCACAACTAGTAACTCTCAGATAAGAAAACTGATGGCTTCAATCAACCAATATTTCAAGCTATTTCTTTACAATGAATTGCAGACTTCATATTGCTTTTTTTGGAATTAGAATGGACATATCTTGGACAAGCAAAGAACTATCTTAAACTTTTTAAATGAAACTGTTATCACCTGCATTTTGAATGTAAAGAAATTTGAGATTCTGTAGTACAACTTACACTAAACAAAGAAAGCTTATAATTAATTCATGTTCTGAGATGTACTTTTGGTAAAAGATTATATTACATAGTACAATAATTATGTTTGTGCTCATAGCTTGGTATATGTAAATCTAAATAACCCAACTTTCTTCATTTTTGCTGGATTGAAGCCTATTATCATCTGAAGAAACTGATCTTGAGCGTCTTTTGCTCTTTTGTTTGATTTCATCAATCTTGGGAGATGACTTACTACCTCTGCAATGACTTGGGGATCCAGAATCAGCACGTGATTCTTTCCTTCGTCTATGAGGTGAACTTTCTCTGTGACGTTTTGGAGAAATAGATTCAGTTCAATGTGATTTCCTTGAATGAGGGCTCACGCTCCTACTCCTATTCCTTCTTGAAGCAGATGAATGCCGATCAAGGTATCTATCTGAATCCCGTCTTCTACTTCTATCACTGTGTTCCATGATGTTTCTATAGGACCTTCGATCCCTTTCATAGCTTGAATAATGATGGGACCTGACTGGTGATATGGACCGACGACCCCTATTGTAGCGAGCAGGAGAGTAGGAACGACACCTCCTCCTTCTTTGAAAACTAACGGGACATCTTGACTTTGATCGAGATCTTGCACGAGGAGGAGAAGGAGACCTGAAAATGGAAATTGAATTAATGAATTCAAGACCTTTGTTAGCATATGAAAATGAAGGACAAAAAGAAATAATATACAAATAAGATTTTGTCACCACAATCTAAACTTTCCTTGTTCCACAACCATTTAGCCATATATTTTAAAGACAGATCAATGATATACAATTTTAAAACACTATGTAGTGTAATTGCACACATTGTGGGAAGAACCCTTAAGATTGATGAAAATGCATATTCACAATAAATAGATATACTACTCAACCTCACAGCTATGGCACATAAAACTGCAAGCTTCTATAATACAAAAGCAATTGTGTAATATATATATGCACTCACACACTAAACCCAAATACATTCAAATACCTACTGATAACAAAATCCATCTAAATATGATATACATTCAAATACATTGATTTATCAATATACCAAACCAAACAACCTTTAAAAAAAAAAAACTTCACATAAGCTTCACCCCACCAAACCAAACAACCCCCCAAAACACAAGCTTTAAATGAGGATGATTTTCACTACCCCATTTTCACAAACACAAGTGGTGCATAGAAAACATAATAGGGGGTGTTTGAGTTGGGACCATATACTAGTATTAGTATTAATGATGTTGTTGTTAACATGAGAATGAGAATCTCATGGTCCTTATAAGTTGTCGGAGGAAACAAAGAAAAATCCAAAAGAGAACAAAGAACCTGCAAAAAGTGCAGATCTTTGTTTTTTCTCTTCTCATAAAGAGGAAAAGGGTGGCATGTAGTAGAAGTAACATAGGGGGCTGGGATCAAAGTAAGAATGAGTTAAAAGCCATCATCAATTTGCAACACAAGATTTAATCAAAAGTTAAGGCAATGAAACTAAACTAACTTTGATCACAAGTTCCTGAATATTCAAATTATCAGCTTAAAACTAACTTTAAAAAAAGGGCCAGGACAAAGGCATATAGTTTCTTCTTATTTTGGCTACACCAAAAATGGAAAACAGAGATTACCGCAGGCAGTACCTTCTTGTCAAGAGCATGAGCCAACTCTGAAATAGCCAATATGTTAGCTTCTTTTGAATGAACATGTTCAAAAGGCAAAGGTTGCAAACTTGGTGCCTGTTGAGCATTACAAATCTGATTGCACATAGATTTCACTTGTGATTTGAAATTTGGTGAAACTCCCTAACAAATAAATGTATAAAAATGACAAGAAAACAACTCAGAGACCCATTAAAAGACGAAGAAACATTACCATAAAAAAAAAAGAAAAAGAAAGGAGAGTTAAGATAATGCTGTTTCTGACTTGGGTGTGACTGAATCAAACCCAAAATAACGAGAATTATGCTTCTGAGTTGGGTTTTATCTTGAAGTATCTGATTGTGTACAATTCTTTGAGAAGAGCTAAACAAATAGAACTCATTAAATAAAGAGAAAATTTAGTAAAAATAATGATAAAATATGTATTTTTAAAAAAAAATTAAATGCTGATGTGGAAAATAAATTTTACATGACTTATTACTATTTGTTCATATTTTAAATATATCCATACATATGAATTTATCATCGTACCGTAGCAAATTCATTACAATTCCATGCTATATCATGGCATTATCGCCTCTCATGTTCTCAAACATAATGAAACATTTATATGCCAAAGAACTTGGAGCAGACGTGTGGATAACATTATATTTTGCTTTTCAAAGGAAACAATAATTAACTTGTGGATATAAAATTATCATGACAAGGGTTGAAAACTTGAAACGCTATTGCATCTTGTATGACCCATGTGGATACTACAAAATATAATGTCAAGATTTTTCTACAATTAGCTGAAGTTCATTTCAAATAATGTATTAATATTAATTAACCTCTCTACTCATACGACTTCTTTAAGCATATAACTCTTATTTTATATATACGCGTGTGTGTAATCATTTATATTAAGAATAGTCTAATTACGATTATGAATCACTACCACTCTTTCTATGGGCATTCCTAACCTTTTCTTCTTCTTCAATCTTCAATGAGATTTGTAATTGAAGCATGAAAGTAACAACGAAACAGAGACACACACAACACACTAGTGAGATAGCCTCTGTTGTGTACTGCGTGTAATTGCGTTGCTACTTGCTAGTGAGGTAGCTCACATCGGGGTGGAGTAGTGAACAAGAACCACAGGCTTTGATATAATAAAAGCATCGCTAGACTGAGCAACTCATACCTTTCTCGGCCTTTTGGCTAAGATCAAGTGTAGTATCTGTTCTTATCAGTTTAATATCTGATATATGGGCCATTGGTCCACACGGTATTAAATTTATTTTTTGAGGGGGAGTGGCCGCACAGTAGCTTGCTACTGGGCCTCTGGAGCGTCGCCCATGCGTTGCATTATTGCGAGGGCCTGGCGCACCCCACCAAGCCCAGTTTAAATACTTGGTTATCATGTTCATGTTATGGGCAAGTGAATGGTTTTATGGTAAAAGCTGTTTATTAATTTGCCGGAAAAAAAAAGAAACTGTTTATTCAGAAGATCCTTCATTTTTTCAGGGAATAGAGGTGGCATAGGCCATGTAGTGTAGTATATATTTATACTCAAAAATAAAAAATATATTGATGCAATCCCTTGACTCCAATGCTATTATCGAATTGCCAAGTGTTGGCTACTGATTGCACAAAGGAAAGACCCAAGTGAAGAAGATAAGAGATTCGCAGCCACAGACCAACCCAGCCTCTTGTTCTTTTATTGGCTTTTTGGATTTTTTTCGAAAAATAATTACTGTTAAAGACACACCATAGGAGCTGTAAAATGAACTCCTTAAGTGCATCAATTCCATGCAAATTTTACACTAAGGAACCAAATCTTAGAAGAGGAAGAAGAAGCAGCAGCATTATATTTTCTTCTACATCCCCCACTACAAGCACAACCACCATTAAACCCTCAAAAGATGAGTCTTACACTGTTAGTTTCAAGACACAAAGGGCTTGCAAGCTTGGCATTTCAATTTTCAAGGTACCCTGATTTTGAATATGATGCACAAGGTGGAATTGGAACTGGTTCTGTTGCAAAGGTGGCCACAGATAACATTAATGAGCTTCTTGTTTCATTTGACCTTGAGACACTCTATATTCCACCACTAACTAATTCTACAACCTAGTTTTTCGGGTTGCCACTGCCCCATTCTTAAAGATTGATATAGTCCCAGAAGCATTCCAAGGAACCATTAACCAAGAGTCTGGCAAGGTAATCAATTTAATCTCATAGGAGATTAGTCTTTGAACTCTACAATTTTATATATATGGCAAAGTAATTCTTACATCAATAGTGGGAATTGAACTTAAATTCTTGTTAGATACGATATTTATTAACTGTGCCAATCATCTTTGTAACAAGTTAGGTTGATTTGGAATTCAAGGCCAAGTTCTTGTTTTCTGTTGGGAGTATCTACAAGGCTCCACCGCTAATGGTGAAGACAGTGTTGACATCTGAAGAATCGAAGGGTAACATGAAAAGTGGTAGAGGGAAGAGATTGGATGAAGAGGGGAATTGCAGGCTGGTTGGTGTGGCAAAAGTTGATCCAATTGATGATTTTCTCATGAATTCCTTCCTTGCCCTTCCAACTGAGTGCCTTGCTGACCTCAATGCTGTGACCTCAATGCTGTGATCTCAATTTCTGCCTCATCTTAAAGAAGAGATCATCATCACACTTTGGATATTGTTGAAATCTATTTTTAGTCTTTTTGTAATAAGTTGGAAATATTGAGTAAAGGTTTCAGTGAATACAGAAGTTAAAATTGGATTAGTTTATTCACTCTAGAGCTTACTGTTCTGTGTCTCATAATTTACATTAGTTTATTCTTGAGATTTTGATGTGAAATTTGAGAATGTCACAAGTCATAATAATATCCATGGCCAATTTACGTAAGCTACATAAACATTAATGTATATAATTATATTTTATAAGTATTTATTACTTTAAATCAAAATCATAACAATAAAATGGTTTGAAGAACAAGTATTTAAAATAAATAGTAAATAATCTAAACAAAGACTTGGAAAAAGAATATATTAAAATCCAGGGATAAAAGCTGAGAGCTTTGAATTAGGGTAGCAACCAAAGGGGAGGACAAAAAAACTTCATATCTAACAATAGTCTATAAAAACGTCTGTTTTCCAAACTAAAGACGCCAAGATCTTGAGCAACAGCATAGTCAATTGATTTCTCTATCATGTTATCGGAGAAGAATATCTGATTTCCTGTCTTTGGATAAGATGCCGGTATTTGAACAGAAGAAGTAAATCCGATCATTAGTATGTAATCATCCAAATTATAAACTCTTGACCATTTTTTTCCATCTTTTTTCAGTTCATAGATGTCGAATTTGTAAGTTTCATCATAGCGTCTTCTATTCAAAGGAGTGCGAAAATGTCTTACCAACATTAATAAACTTCCATTGGCACATCCAATCAGATATTTAATCGTTAAAGTGCTTGTGTCAACTCGAGATGGAGGTCTGACTTCATGGATTCCTCCCTCAAGCCGCCCTGATTTTGTGTTTGTATCAAATTCATATAACTGGCCAGCATGGTTTACTGCATATATCTTCTCTCCAAAAAATATAACATCTTCAAACTCGGTATTTCTAGTTGGAAACTCTACCCATCTCATATCATTAGGCTTGTAAAAGGCTAATCGACGTTGAAATCCATATATGGCAGCCGCCATAAAATTATGATTGTTGCAGTCAGGAGGTGAATTTATAACAACCTTCAAAAGTTGAATTTTATGAGCCGAATCGCAATCAAAAGTTTCACTTCTGTCTTGAAAATCCAACAGAGTGTATTCGTCTCCATGATTATCAGGCTCGTACTTAATTACATTAGGAAAAGTTGAGATGTGAGGAAGACTAAACTCAACATTTGTAAATGGATTTAACAGTAGCACGGTACCTTCAGATAAGGATACCATAATTAACCATCCATGAGAAGAACCACGGATGACATAGTTCTGCATCTGCATGTTTGGCAGCATGACATGGTAGATTCCCCGCTCTTTAAGGCCGTGAGTATCAAGAATTTCTTGACCTGCAACAGGTAATTGCACGATCTCCTCGTCTTCATAAGAATTCTTCTCTGTTTCTTCAGGTATTAGCAGCCACGGAACATTGTTGGCATTGGGAATCTTTGGAAGTTTCAACCTCCATTCTTTGCAAACCAATCCAAGTTGGATATAATCATCGTATGAAAAAAACCGTGTTGAAATTTCTAGCAACAAATCTTCATCAATGTGTGCCCATCCATCAGTATCACCCATGTCTGAGGTACAAGCAATGATAAAAGATAAGAAAAAGACCACACAAAAATATAACAGAAACATAAAAAGATAGATAAAGAATTTTTTTAAACTTTTAAAAAAATTGTTCTTAGTAACTTAAGTTACTTACAAGTTTTTCGACATTCAAAGAATCTATTCTTAACAATCTAGATTAGAGGGATAAAAAGTCACAAAAAAAAAAAATTAGAGGAATGGAAATTAAAAGGATACTAATATAATTACCTTAGTGTTAGATCTTTCAATCTTTTTCATAAGCAAATCACTCACCTCACTTAATCACACAATAAAAATGCGTATAAAGCAACTGACGAATTTTATTCACTAAATGGTCTCAAAATATTTAAATAGACCTCTAATAGACTAGCCTAAAAGATAAAATAAGATAATTTAATTTAAATCTTTTAAAGATAAGATAACTTAATTTAAATAAGATTTGATCATATTAGATTAGATCAAATTTGATTTAAATTTAAAATTATAAATATATAATAACTAATTTAAATCGGATTTGATCTTATTAGATTATATCAGATTTAATTTAAATTTAAAATTCTTAAAAATACTACTAAATAAACAAGAACTAAATCAAATTTTCTAACAAATCCTAACAACAAAACAAACTATAATATAAGCCTAATAATTTCGAAAATTAATATTAAATTTGTGTCTTTTACTAAACTTAAAAAATATTGCTAAGTCTCTTGCTGATTTAACTTAGTCCAATGATTAAATACTCGAAAATTCTGGGCACCAAAAACGGGCGTTTGGCGCCTAGGACGCATTAAACATTTTTTTTTCACTTTGTGAATAATAAAATAAAAAATGGGGCATAAAAAATAATTAAGAAAAGAGTATAATTTAATAAAATCACAGAGATAAAATAGAGTTAATTAAAATATTGAGGAACTAAGATAATTAACTAAATGTTGGTAAGTTACAATATAATTAGTTAAAACTTATTGATTAAATTAAAATATTAAAATTAAACGTAATATTTAAGTGTAATATTTAAAAAAAAGATATAAGAAGAATTTAAATAAAGATTGAGATAAGTAACGTACCCTTTAAGAGTATAACTGTATAAGGGTAATAATTATAATAAAAGACGTAAAAAAACCATTTAATAGCCTAATTTATTTATAAAATACTTAGAAAAAGGTTCGAGAAGATGTTTATAAATGTTTGTAGCATAGTTATCAGAACCGAATCGGTAATCAATCCGGTCATATGACTGGGTCACTGGATTACTGGTTCAACCGGTGGGTCACTAATTCACCCGGTTAACCCGGTCATAATTAAAAAATATAAAATTATATAAATAAAATTAAAATGATGTCATAAAACTTAAAATGCAAGTCTTTACAAACATTAATAATCTAATATCAAGTCTTAAACATAACTAATAATCTAAAAAAAAGATAATAAACTAGTTTTTAGTACAAAATATGTTCTCAATTTAAATAAGAGCAAGTGGAAGATAACACAATCATTAAATTAAGTCCAAGGGTGAGCTCAAAGTCGACATCAACATCTTCATAGGACAAATTTGGAGCTTGATCAACATTTTACTCATTTTGATTTGCATCCATACCTTCCATAGCATTATTATAAACTCTTTTAGTGGTAAGATCATGGGAAAGAGTTGCTAATGATGCTTGTTCTTGAGATGGTGGTGTTTCTGATGGTGTTTGAGATAAAGACATTTTTAAAATTCTAGCAAAAAAAAACTAAAAATAATTTCAGCAACAATAGATTTACTTAAGTCAGTTTTTAAACAACACAGCAACCACCACCATTCCCCCAAAGTTCACTGACTTTGTAATTCAACAAAGTGAACAAACAGCAACTCTAAAAAAATCTAGCAACAAACAACAACAGCTCTAAAAGACACAGCAACTCTACAACACAGCAACTCTAAAACACGGCAACCAGCAACAAACAACAACACCAAAAATTTAAATGCAACATCAACAGCCACTAAATTCAAGTTCAACAATAATTCTAACTAAAGTAATAACCACCAGATTCAATAACAACTCTAAAAAATCAAATACAATAGTAATAATCATCAGATTCAATAATAATACTAACTAAAATATGCTCAGCTTCAACAACTCTAAAATTCAACTACAACAGTCAACAATAACCACCAGGTTCAGTATTCAACAATTCTAGATTTCTGGTGAAAGACCAGGGTCAAAAACTTGAAGGGAGCTCACCTGGATAACTGGTTCCCAGACCGCGACCAAGAAGACGACCACCACCACCCGATTGACCCGAGGGAGCAGATGCAGAGATGCTGCTTGATTTCTGTCTTCTGTGAGCTTTCTGCCGCCAACGAAGTGAACGCAGGGCAGGATTACGGGACCGCGACGACGACGACGAGGTGAGAGACTGAAAGAGCGACGAGGTGAGGCCGTGACCGTGAGAGACGGAGAGTGACGAGGTGAGCGGAGAGGCGACGAAGTAACGAGGTGAGGGGAGAGACGTTGGAGTGACGAGGTGAGGGCGACTAGGTGAGGGTGAGAGACTGCCGAGTGCCGACAACGAAGGAGCAGAGAGATCGGAGACGAGCGCTGGAGGGTTCCACACTTCCACTGGAATCAGATTGATTTGATTTCTCATATTAGGGGAAATGGGGAGGGGGAATAGCCATTAGGGTTCGTCGAAAGGGGAGGGGGGGGGATCTAAAGCCAAACGACGCTGTTTCTTTTTTTTTTTTTTTTTAAAGGAAAAGCACGACCCGGACCGGGTTGAATTAACCGGTTGGGTTACCAGTTTTAACGTAAACCCGTCGGGTCAAACTGGGTTTCGTCGGGTTCCATGCATAACCGGTTCGACGAGTGGCTCGACTCGACTAGATGACCGGATGATCGGGTTTTTGATCGAACCGACCGAATCGAATCAGGTTTGATAACTATGGTTTGTAGTGCTAACAAAGACTAGGAATATTAAGTGAAAATATTAATACAAGAGAAAAAATAAATGATATTTATAAAGGCGGAATTATTAATCCTAAAGGGTTAAGAAAATGGAATTTGTAAGTTGAAGATCGCTTACAAAAAACAGTAATTGTTGTTTAGACTTTCAGGCTGAGATAATAATCGCGAGAGTACTTTGACTTATTTTAGAGAGCCACTGAAGACAAATAAAATGTTGTAATGTGAACAATTCTAAAAAGTCATATCCAAAATTTGTGTCGCATAATATTAAAAACGAGTAGATAACTGACATATAAACTCATGATCTGCAATAGGACAAAACCTACAATAGATAATTTTTTTTTTGTATCTTGTGTTGTTTTTTCAAAAAATAATAGATTTAATTTGAAATGAGATACTATAACAACTGAATTAACTAAAATTGGAAATTTTGGTTTGATATTTTTTTTTTCCAAATTCAATTTATTTGATGGTTAAGTTTTCAAGGCTTCGTCTAATATATAAATATCAATTTAATCATGTATCTGTTAAGATCAACCTTTGTTGAGTTTTTTTTTTTTAAGATTTAATTAGAACAAATGTTAAAGTTATTGGTCAAAAAATTTATTATAGAAAATTGTACAAAGTTTAATCTCTAGTGTCATTGTATACGTTTATTAGAATCTACTTATCTACTTAATCTATTAAAATTGGATTTTTCCCCACCTAATAAAGGTGACATGTCGATCTCTCATGACTCTGTTTTCCCTCCAAATTGAATGCACTTTTCTCTATTCTAAATTATTTTATAAAAAATATCTTTATTATAATTATATTATAATTAATATTTAATGAATAATATATAATTATACTAATTTAAGAATATATCTTTATTATAATTATATCAAATCAATATTTAATGCATTATTAAACTACTTATCAATTATTAATTAAAAATATTTTTAATCATTTTAATAATAATACTAATAATAATAATAATAATAGTAATAATAATAATATATGATAATAATATGATAATAGCACCGATCGTGGTAATCATGATAAGAATATTTGATTCTAATCATAAAATGATCAAATCTTATAATATTAATATCGCACATTGATTTTAAATATTTTTAATCATTTTAATTATATTAATTTTAAAAATATTGATATAATTCTAGTTCTTATTCATTATCTAATAATAATAATAATAATAATAATAATAATAATAATAATAATAATAATAATAATGATAACCCATATATAAAATCTTATATTATTATTTCAATTGAAATAATACTACACGGGTAATTATAATTTAAAATTGAAGTTATAATTTTAAATTATCCGTATATAAACTATTTTAATTAGCCGAATACTAAAAGTCTAAAACTGAGTTTTCTCCCGACTAATGGAAGTGAGGTGTCGATTCCTCGTGAATCTATTTTTCCGCCAAAATGAATGCACTATTTTCTCTTTTAAGTTTATTTTATAAAAATATCTTTATTGTAATTATACTATAATTAGCATTTAAGTAATAATGCATAATTATACTAATTTAGGAAAATATCTTTATTATAGTTATATAAAATCAATATTTAATACATTATTAAACTACTTATCAATTATCAATCGAAAACATTTTTAATTATTTTAATAATAATAATAATAATAATAATAACAATAATAATAATATAATAATAATTATATGATAATGGCGGCGGTTATTAATAACCAATTTATATTTCTCTGAATAAATTTATTTTAGAAAAATATCTTTATTATAATTATATTACAATATTACAATTAATATTTAATAAATAATATATAATTATACTAGTTTAAGAAATTATTTTTATTATCTATCTATTCTATCTATCTATCTATTTTATTATATAAAAATTGAGTTTTTGCACTTAATGATGGAATTGATGTGGCATGCTCATGAGGTGTTTCCTGGTTTATTTTATTTAATTGGTTAAAGCAAATCAATTATAATTAATTAATTATATCAATTAATTAATTTGATTAAACATTTAAATCTTACCATTTATTATAATTTATATGAATTGATTAATTATAATTAATTATATCAATTAATTAATTTGGTTAATTATATTAATTAGTTTAATTTTCTCAATACCATCTATTTATACAAGATCAAATATTTTTTACTCATTCATTCTCCTCTCTCTCTCTCTCTCTCTCTCTCTCTCTCTCTCTCTCTCTCTCTCTCTCTCTCTCTCTCTCTCTCTCTCTCTCTCTCTCTCTCTCTCTCTCTCTCTCTCTCTCTCTCTCTCTCACTCAAGGTATTGATTAAACATTTAAATCTTACCATTTATTATAATTTATATGAATTGATTAATTATAATTAATTATATCAATTAATTAATTTGGTTAATTATATTAATTAGTTTAATTTTCTCAATACCATCTATTTATACAAGATCAAATATTTTTTACTCATTCATTCTCCTCTCTCTCTCTCTCTCTCTCTCTCTCTCTCTCTCTCTCTCTCTCTCTCTCTCTCTCTCTCTCTCTCTCTCTCTCTCTCTCTCTCTCTCTCTCTCTCTCTCTCTCTCAAGGTAAAATTTTTATCATTTATTTAATTTTTGTTTCTTTTATCTTTATTCATATATTTCATTTTTTTAATTTTTGTTTATTTTAATTGCTTATTATTAGGCGCATAATTTTTTTAGCTTTGTTTATTTTAATTGCTTATTATTAGGCACATAATTTTTTTCTTTTAGCTTCTGATTAACAAAAAAGATGTGTCATCTTTACGTTATTTTTAAATAATTTTACTATAATTTTGTTTTGAAAAATTCTATTTTATTCAATTCATATATATATATATATATATATATATAACGCTTTTATTTATTCTCTTTATTTTTTTTTTGTGTATCTCTTTATTGCTCTTTATTTTAGTTATATTCATTGATTTCTCTGTATTGATACTCTTTTTATTTTAAATATCGTGACACTTTAGAGTATATGTTGTGACTCATGTGATATTCATTAATTTGGTGTATCTTTTTAGATGGTTTATGTTATAATGTGTTTAAGGAGTTGACTTAAAATTATAATATGATATATAAATTTATAATATGATTTATAGTATGCTAAAATATTAGGACATTATCATATAAATATTTTTTTATTTGTCCATTAGATTTAACTATATATAAGACCTTGAAAATTATGCAATTATGTAATTAGTTATTTTTTTATATATATCTATAGTATTGATTATTTACATTAGTGAGACTATTTTTATTATTAATATTTATAAATATGCTATTATTTGTATAATTGATTGAATCATCTTATTATTTGTTTAAATTTAATTCTATTAAATTAATTATTTAAGGTGTCATCGCTATTTCTACTTTTAAAGAATTTTTTTAATATTATTTAACAATTCTAATAACGTAATAACAATTAAAAAAGACAGAACAAAAAAATATTTAATGTGAAAATAAGACAAAAAGAATAAATTTATTTACTAATTTTTCAGGATATATATGTTTTTTTATAGATAATTATTGTCAGGCATGAAAAATTATTAAATTCTAACAATAATTTTTTATATATGTTTTTTTTGACAAAATTTTACTCATGATGGTAATGCTTCTAATGGTATAAATGCGAAAAATTATATTTTTAATTTTTGATATAATCAATATATTACTAATAATGAATAGTAATTAATCCCTCATATTTTTAACCAAAGCACGATAGTTTCTATTTATAGATATTAATGGATGATTGTTTCTTTAAAAATAAAATACATTATGATTTTAGGTTATTTTATAATTAACAATAATACTTGATTATTTCTTTAAAAATAAACTGCATTATGATTTTAGGTTATTTCACAATAATAATTAATGTTCATAATATTGAATTACTCTAAAATTTTTATTTTCTATCGTTAGTAGTTAATCCAAATTAAAAAGATTATGTTGAATTGTTGAATAGTCAAAGTATAACCGGAGTTAATTTAGTTTATTTGTTTATTAATATAATTGATTGAAAGCATAAATGATAAATAAGACAAGCAAATAATTAGAAAAATAGAATGTTAGTAATAACTTAAAATAGATAACAAAATAAGTTATAGGGTATTACTTTATTTAAATTATTAATAATTAAAAGAATAAAAGATCAGTAATTATTTTTAAAAATAACATTAAATTTAGTTTTATAGTACTAATTTATTTGAGTTGTTGATAAAATTTTATAATTTTCAGATTTATATCTACTCAATTTATATATTTTATTTTATTCTATTTTAACAAAAAATTGAGACGTGCATTTTTAATTATTTATTTAGAAAGTATAGCGAAATGAGTTATATCAATTAAAATTAATTATCGATAATTGATATTAATTAATTAATTGTATTAATTTGTAAAATTAATAACGTATAATAAAGTTGTGAAATTAATTATAATAAATTAATAATTAATAAATAAAAAACTAAAAAAGGACTTTTTGTATTGTTTTTTGATGGCTATACGTTTTTTTAATTTCACTTTTTCTTTATCTCTTTCTTTCACATTTATTTCCTTTAATTTATTGAAGTAAATTAATTATACTAATTATTTATATTAACTAATTAAATACTTTTTAATGGGTTATTATGACTGTGTCTTTAGACCATATGATAAAAATATTATAAAAAATATTTCATAAAAATTGTTGAAAAATAAATATTTTTAAAATGTGTCCTTAAGACACAAATTAACTAAACTATTTTTTAATTTAATGTGTTTGATTCATTCAATTATATTAATTATAATTAATCAATTATGTGATTTGATTTGATTAGGATAAATATTTTGTCATTTAATATTTTATTTGATTCATTAAATTACATTAATTGTAAGACCCAGATTTTTAGAAAATAAATAATGAGTTATTTATATTTATATATATAGTTTTATTTTTAGAAAGATTATGAGACTTCACGTTTTAAATTAATTTGGTTTTATATAAATTTCAATTATAATTAGATATTTTTGATTTACTGAGATTAATGGTTCTTGTTTAATTAAAATTCAAAGTTCTAGTAATTAAAGATAAAAGAGTTTTATATATAATTTAAATTACATAATTGAAGGTTTTGGTTAATTTTATGAACTAAAAAAAAATTATTTATTTATCTTTAAATTGTAAATTAGAGTATTTAATTAAAAATGATTTGTAATTTGAAAAATAAATAATAAATAAGTATTCTTAAAATTAATTATATTGAATTAAATCTAGTTTTGAATTAAAACTCTACTCAAACTCTGAATTCCCAATTCCAGACCCTAATTTCACTAACCCTAACCTCTCTTACCCAACTTACATACACATGTAATCTCCCTTTCACACCTGTTTGCTACTCAATGAGCCACGTTACTAACTCCTCACCGCTACTCACTCACCATCACCATTCCTTTTTTCTTTTATCCCACCCACACCCACGCAGAAAGAAAGGAAGAAATCAGAAGGAAGAAACGAGGAGGGATTGAGAGTGAGGAACCAGAGCCGCGGGAAGAGAGGGGAGGAGAGGAAGGGTGACGCCGGAGGAGAGAGCGAGTTCGCGGAGGAGAGCCAGAGGAAAGGCGCGCCGTTGCTGTGCGAAGACCATCGTCACTATCGAGCTCGCCATTCCATCGTGGAGCCGTGACGCTGTCGCATCGCCATCGTGCTTTCTCGCCGCCGCTGCCGTCGATGGAACCATTATCGTCGGAGGAGCCATTGCTGGGAGAAGCCCTAGCCATCACCGTCGCGGATGAACAGGGGAGAAAGAGAAGGAGTGACGTGACGGGAGAGAAGGGGGACCTCCGCCACTGCAACGGCTGCTGGCGAGTTGCACGCCACCATGGAGTCACCATTCTTGTCACCGTTTAGCTGCTGCCACTATTTCTCGATTTGACGAACATGCTCCTTGTTCTAATTCCACTTTTTTCGATTTCCGAAACCTTCATTGCTAATGCATCTCCGGGACAATCATAGTTGGTGCGGTTGTCGCTGTTGCTGCCTTGAAGGAGTTGAGGCTACTGCCGCTGCTCTGGCTGCATTAAGGGTTGCTGCCGCTGTTGAAAATTAAGGGATAAAGAAAGGGGATTATCGCGGTTAGTTCCTACGGGTTCGACAAATCAAGGTAGGGGGCTTGTTTTAAAAATAAAGGTTTTAAAGTATGAACGCCAATAACATTAAATGAGTAATTGCAAATAGTTTATGGCTTCTTTGTGTGAATAATTGTTGGAATTGAGTTGAATCATAGCTGTGATTGGTGATTGGTTCAATGATTTCATGTAGTAATTATTGATGATGTTGTGTGTTTTGAAGTGATACATGATGTTAGTACTTGTTGATGATGATTTTGAGTATGGAATATTGAGATGGCTGCTGGAAATTTATTTGATGAATCATAACTTGAGATATATTGTGATAGATGAGATGCTAAAGAATGGATGCTCTGATAATATGATCACGTTGCACCTATAATGTGAAGTGGTGATATATTGAATTAAGCATTCTTGGGCAAATTTTGTTAGTTTAAAGAAAGTTAGAATTATGGTTTTAGAGGAATTTTAGGCTTGAATATAAAATATGGTATGAAGGGTTGTTAAAATTACTTAATGCAGAATTTTCTGCATAATTGGCAGCAGCTTAAAATAAAAACTGGGAGCGATCTAGACATAATTCTTTATCCAAATTATTTTTCTGTCAAACTTCAAGAAGTCAAGATTTCTCCATAAAAATTTCAGGGAATTTGGCCAAGTGGTTTGGAAGATATGAATTTTTGAAGTTTAGTGGTTGCTGCAGAATTTTCTGGTTTTCTGGTTTTGCAGTACCAACTTTCAGACGCTATAACTTTTGATTATTTGGAATTTTGAGTTGCTTTCAAAAGGGTTTTAAAGATATATCAGTCTATTTTAAGTGAGTATAAATTTCACATTCATTTCTATTTTGTAAAGTTAGTTATGTCTCTTGGAAGTTGGGCTGTTTGCAGGAAATTCAGAACTAATTTAAAGAAATAGGGCAGCACTTCCAACTGACTTTTAATTAACCAAACGAGATGCTATGGATCTGAAATTTATTTGTCCTAAAACTTATGAGTGTTAAGTATATCCTCACCAAAATTTAGAAGTAATGGATTAGAATTGAATTTATTACAGATTTATTAAAAACAGAACTGCTTGCTGTATTTTTTTCTAAATTCCCTTTAGTGCAGCAACAGATTTTATTAAGTTAGCTATCTAATTCAATTCTAATTCAAACGTGGTGAAACTTGGCTTAGACCTAAAGGATATGTCCAAATTTAGCAGAATGTATGAACCTAGTTAAACAAAAGTGTGTAAGTTATCCCTAGGAAACGTTTAAAGTTAAATGGTGATGCGGAGGTACGCCTAGTTTTATGGTGATGTGGAGGTACTTTTAGCTACTTGGTGATGTGGAGGTGTGTTTAGTTGTAAGACGATGCGGAGGCATAATGGAAAGGAAAGAAAGTAAGAAATAAAGGATGGAAAAGATACTTAAAGGGAAAGAAAAAGAATGAGGAACAAGGAATGAAATAAAAGTTGAGAATTATATTGATTGGGCTTTTGTGCCAAACTGCTAATGCAAAAGGGCCCGCCTAACTGATAGCTTGAGATTGCTAATGCGGGAATATTCGCCTAATTGATAGCATTGTTCCTTACTGTGATACACATTGAACTGTTATTATAATGAGGCCTAATTGACACAGTAAAGAGACCATATTCGGGGTTCACTCTGAGTAACGTCGGGTTGCGGGTAGACAACCGACGCATGAGCTCATGGCCTGCGCTAGGAACAGGCATGCATCATCTTGTTTGCGCATTTACATTTGATTGCGTTTGCTTTATTGTTCATTTGTGATTGAACTGTTGTTTTGGTGATTTGCTTGTGTGCTTGATGAATATTTTACTTGTGTTGTAGTCTTAATAATGTATTTAGGAATGTTGTTTATGGATAAGGAACTGTTAATGTGACTGGATTTTTGTGTAAGTAACGTGATTTAAAGAAAGGAATTTAAAACTGTTTTAAGTGAAATTGTTTTTGTGATATGAACTAGCTATTTGTATTTACTCTGTTTATTGCGGCATTCACGTTCCCTACTGAGAACGTGTGGCTTTGTTCTCACCCCAAAGTTTTTAAAAAAATATTTTCAGAGGTACGGACAGGATGGCTAATTGAAAAGCTACGGACGAATAGAAGGCTTGTTTGGCTAGTTGCTTTTGGGTTTATTTCCCTCGCCCTTGATGTTGTAAAGTGTTGTATTTTTACAGAGGGGTAGGTTTGTATTTAAGTCTTGTATGAATAATTATTATGTATTAATATTAATTATGTGAGTATATGTTTATCTGACATAGTTGAGCTGAAGTATATACAATTTAAAAGGAATTTCGTTTTTCTTAAAATCTATCGATCAGTTAACGTGTAGAGGCTCAATATTAAATAGCTAATAAAAGGAAACTAGAGTCGTAACGCCTTACCCTTAGTACGATCATGACGTGCTAGAAGTTAAGGTGTTACATTAATCATAATTTTAAATATTTAATTTAATTAGAATTAATATCAAATTATTTTAAATTTTGTTTGTTTCATTAAACCAAATTCATTATAAGTTTATAACTAATTATTTGTAATTTTTTATTTTTGTTTTTTTATCTTAATTTTCCTAATATTTTTATATGATTTTGTTTTATATTATTTTTTATTTTTTTTGATTAAGAATTCTTAAGGGTATTATTATTTTATTTAAAGATAATTTAAATTTTTGTAATATTTTTATAAAAGTTGATTAATAGGTTCTTCTTTAAAATGTTTTTTTTTTAAATTTTTTTAAATAAGATCGTATTTTGATTTTTCTCTTTCATCCTTTGTATTAATTAATTATATTAATCTTCTATTACAATACATTTTTTATCTACTCCACACATTATTTTTTCTATCTTATTTTACTTTTTTTTTACTTTATTTTTAATTATTTATTTTACTTTTACTTTTCATATATAGATTTATTATAATTCATCACAGATTCTTTTTGAATTAAAGTGACTTTTTAGGTTATATTTTACCATTGATGCTTTTATTTTGTTTAGTGTATTTTTTTAATCTGTGTTTAATATAATAATCTGTAAATATTTATTTTATTATATAAAAATTAAATTTTTACATTTAATGATAAAATTGTCGTGGCATGTTTCTGATGGTATTTTTTGATTTATTTCTTTTAACTCATTAAATTTAATTTATTATAATAAATTAATTATATCAACTAATTGATTTAGTTAATTATTTAAATATCATACAATTTATTATAATTTCTATCAATCAATTAATTATAATTCAAATTGAATGATTATTTTGTTACGAAATTATTATTTTCTAGTCTATTTATGGATAATATATATATTAATTATAATCGCAAATTAAGCTATTTTACATTAAATGATTTATATAATGGTCATCTCATTTATTATCATAACTGCTGAATTAAATAAGTCATTATTACTTTAGATTTAGAATTAAATGAGATTAAAACCAGAGATACTATTTTATTTTACCTTTAGGGTTTAATGGGTGTCATACTCAGATATAAATAGTGATGACTTCTGAATTTTGACCTCCAACACATCAAAGCCACAACTGTAACTCTTTTTCCATAAAAGAAATTGCGATTCAACTATATCAGGGATACAGAAGGTTTTCAAAGAACAAGGGAATGGTTTGACTTTGTACGAATTCTAAATGTTCGAACTTACGATGTTGTTTCAGTTGGTTGTCGTTACGAGAATGACTCTAATCTATACGTGTCTAAGGACTAGAATAGATTAAATATTATTTAAGTAATTTGTTTCTAATATTGGTATTTGATTAAATTAGTTTTAGAAAATTTTAAATTGTTGACTCAATTTATACATTAGGACTATTCTTTTTGAATATATTATTTTTATATTTTTTAATATACATTTTTTCTAATTTTTAAGTTTATTTTCTTTCTTGGATATATGTATCACCTTTTTTTTATTTAGTAATGTAATTATTATGAAAAATATATTTAAAAAAAGAAATATTAAAACATCACTATTTAAAAAAGGGGAAAGATATGTGAAAAAAAGAAAAATTAAAAATTAAAACATCACTATTAGAAAAAAAATTGTTAATATGCGTATGAATGGGGCCGGAATTGAGGAATATATATGGATATAAAAAATAAAAAAATTATTGCACGATTGTAGAATAAAAAATAATCATATATATATAACGAAATAATTATAACAAAAAATAATTAATATATATGATTTAAATATTTTTAATAATTGGTAACAGAGTTTAATAAAATATAATTCATATATTTTTTATTTATGTATATGTATATACTTATTTATGTGTATATATATTAAGAAAAACTACCATAATATATATATAGAGAGAGAGAATTATTTAACAAAATTAATATATACGTATATATAAATAAAAAAATTATTATAATTTCTGAAAATTACACATGAACTCTTTTTTTTCTCAAATAAATTTATTCTAATTATATTACAATTAGCTCATGAATATTGCATGATTATATCAATTTAAAAAAATATTTTCATTATAATTATATCAAATCAATATTCAATGCGTTATTAAACTACTTATCAATAATCGATATTTTTAATCATTCTAATTATATCAATTAATATAATTCTAATTCTCATTCAAGTGCAATAATTTTATTAGGAGATAGTTGATACACACGTTAATAGTGACCCATTTAATTTGATATCAATCAGTGGATAATAATAATAATAATAATAATATTAATAATAATAATAATAATAAGGTCTACACGGTACATGCATTATATTTTAAAAAAATAGAATATATTTCTAAAAAATTAGGGTATCAATAATCAATTGTAATTAATATCAATATCAATATCAATAATTAATTCTTATAATTATTTTTATATTACTAAAAGCTACATATAGTATTTTTTGTAGAATAAAAAATATTGTGATTCATAATATTTTCGTAAATTTATATCGTATAGACACAAGATTAATCAGATAACAAAATTGAATTTTAATTAATATTTTTTTATTTTCTGCTCATATTTTTCATTAATTATTTTACTTTTTATATTTACAGTAAATATTGAATGAAAAAAAATTGAATGTTATCTATTTTATTTATTTAGAGTCATAATTGAATTTGATATAATTATAGCAAGTATCTAGAATTAATAATAATATGATACTATAATTTTAAGTTGTATAATATAATAAAAAAAATTAACAATTTATGTATGCTTCCTATATAGTAATAATATTATATATATTTATATATCTCCTCTTTTAACTCTTTCCTAAAATTATTGGCATATAATTAATGTCGATAACATATATATTAAGTAAGTATTTCTATTGAATTAATCATAAAGATTAATAAAATATAATGGCATAAATTTTACCTAATTGTGGTAACTAGCAAGTATTTCCATTGAAAATATTTGCTAATTATTACCGTGTATAATTAGTGTGTATATATATATATATATATATATATATATATATATATATATATATATATAAGGATTAATAGTGAATTGGTACAATTATTTATCATCTAGAAAATTCCTACTTCAGACATATATATTCTTCTATTTATTATTTTTCATACCTAAAGGCTATTAACTACGATTCTATCAACAATATTACCTATGATAGATTATGTAATGAAAAAGTTTGAAAAATAAAGGCAATAATTATAAGATTATGGAAAGTCCCATCCAAATTTGACAGGAACAAGATAACTTAGATAGAAATGATTCTTATGGATGATAAGGTAAGTTGATTATTTTCCATGATAAGTAAACCCTTGCATGAATCAAATACAGTGCGATTTTATAGATTTATAAGTGCTAATGGAGATTAAAAAAAATAATGCATAATATATTATTTTTTTATTAATCAAATTATTATAATTTAAATTAATTTTTAAAAAATAATTTAAAATTATAATTTTAATTTTATCACGTGCATGGCACGGGTAATTACACTTGTATAATACTTATAAAAGAGTGAAACTTTCTATTAATAATAATTTTAATTTATGTTCTAAAAACATTAAACTCGTTTTTTATATAAATTTAAATAATTAATTACAATAAACACTTCATAGATTTAATGTTCTATATATTCTCTCTCTAATATTTAAAATACAAATTCAAACATTTTAAAAATTAGTTAATTTAAATTAAATTCAAAAAATAAAATTATCTCTTTCCAACATTTAAAACACAAATTAAAAATATTCTAAAAACAGTTAATTTAAGTTAACTTAAAAAAAATTATAATTTAATCAAATCTAAAATCACAAAACAAATTAGAATAAATCTAAAAAAATTTGAAAATTAACACATGACAACTATAATTATATTGAACCCTAACTGCTAGATAATAATAATTTTGTGATAAATTGGGATGAATTTCATGTGTTTAAAAATATTTTGTGTTATTATATTATTTCGAATGTGTCGTCATGTAGTTTGGTGTGCTATTTTTAAATATTTTTCACAATTATCATTTATATGAATAAAAGCAAAAACTTTTTTATAGGTCTAAGTAATATACAATGTGCCAAATTTATAACATTATGTTAAGAAAAATATAACTAAGGAATTGAATAAATTTTAGAGGAATTTTTTTGAATAGCATAAAAGAATTATTTCCTAAATAAAAAATAACATTATTTATCATTATTTTTTTGGTAATGTCTAATTTTTCGAATGAGTAGCGGTGGCAAACGAGTTGCAGTCCACAGAGTCTATCTATTTAATACATCAAAGCCCACAGAGCCTATCTACTTAATTCATCAAAATAAATATATCATACTAGAACTTTTTTATCACCGAAATCCTAAACCCTAATTAGGGATGTCAATGGGGTGGGGCGGGGGATGCCTCCCTGTTTCCCGTCCCCGCCTTCAAATCTTGTCCTCGTCCCCGCTTCATTTTCTGTTGTGGGAGGATAATTGCCCCCATCTCCATTCCCCACGTTTTTCGTGTTTTTTGCGGGTTCCATTCCCCATCTGTTTATATTAAACATTTATATGAAAATTATCATAAAAAATTTAAAAAAAAAACATAAAAAAATCACAAAATGAAAATTACAACACAAAATCAAATTTAACATAGTCCACAAAATAAAAATTACAACACAAAATCCAAGATTACAACTTACAAGTAAAGAAATATAAAATCAAGTTATCATAGTCCATAAAATGAAATTTTAAAATACAACTTTCATTGTTTAAAAAAGCCATAAAATAAAGTCTTCAGCTTCCAACAAACAACTCCATGTTCTCTGTTAAAATACAACACAAACATAAATATGTTAACATACATTATAAACAAGAATACCATATATTTAATAAGAATTTGACATAATAAAAAATAATTACCTAAACTCTTAAATCTCTATATCCATCATATAGTCCCAAGGAATTGGAATTTTCGACCCTGATTTACCTATATTATATCAACCAACAATTTATGAGAGTTAAATTTAACATGAAATTGAACTTTAATAGGAAATAAAATTTGAGTTATTAGTACTTTTACCTGAAGAGTGTATACAATGCTGAGTGCAAATTAACGCCTCAACAAGTTCACAATCCAATTTATTGCGATGTGAATGTATAACTCGACCACCGGTGCTAAAAGCAGACTCTGAGGCAACAGTAGAAATGGGAATAGCTAAAAAATCTCTTACAATCTTTTGTAAAGTTGGATATTTCACTCCAATATTTTTTCAGTAGCCCAAAATGACAAATTTTTTCAAATTTGTTTTATCTACCATAACACTCTCTTCCAAATAGAAATCCAACTTAGTTTTCGCATCACAGTCTTCAGATGTATCTTTCACAAATTGCAAGTTCCAATCATCATCGATAAAGTGAGCTGTAATCGCCATATAGCCTTTGTTTTGACAATCAGCACTCCACATATCAGTAGTTATAGCAATGCGGCTTGAATTTTTTCCCAACAATTTTAGAAGCTTTGCCTTTTCAGCTTCATACATCTTCTCAACATCACTTCTCAGTGTATTTCTTGTATAAAATTTGAACAAAGGTTGAGTTTCAGCCATAAACTCATGAAAACCCTGCTGCTCAACAAACGACATAGGGTGTTCGTCCCAATAACCCATCTTGTTAGTGCTCGTCGTGCTCCCTCTTGACTAAATGTGAAATTTCCAACCAAAAGTGAATCCGTTGGCCTTTCCGTTCCTGTCGAACCTGATGATTGCTGCATTGTTTTCAATATTGATTGCTTTGGTCCCCTAACAGTATGAATCGGGCAGATTCTAATGTGATCATACAAGTGCTTAGTTCCTTGCTTCGTATCACCTCCAATCTTTCTTTCGCAATATTTACATATTGCCTTCCACTTTTCATCTATTTGCTCCCTCCTAAAATATTTCCAAGCCTTAGACGTTAATCCTTTTTTGTTAGGACTATTTTGCACACTTTGGGCTAACTTCTTGCCCTCCCTCTTGTGTCTCTTCTTGTCCTTCCTCTTGTGTAACTTGGACATGTGCTTCAATTGCTTAACCCTCAGCATCTTGAGTTGGTTCTATCTCATTATTATTTTCAATAGGAGTCGAGCTTAAACTATCCATCCTATACAATAAGATTTAATACAGAAACACTAAATTAAAATTCAATATATAAACACAAAATCACAGATTATTAAGTGCCATTTTCGTTAACTTCTTCTCACAAGGAAACAAATTATTAAGTGCCTTTTTCGTTATTGTACTTTCCTAATTCAATATAATTAATCCCATACAGCATACTACTAATTCAATATAATTAATCCCATACAGCATACTACTAATTTGTGGCTCAGAAAAAAAACTTCAGGAAAATAGTATGATCTTTAATGATTTCTATAACATAGAAAAATGTCAAACATGTGATGTTATGGATTACATACATATGCAGTAATAGTTTATAGAGCTTGTGTTTTAATCATTTTGTGAAGTCAAATTGTTTATTTTACATCCCTTAGGTAATCAATATTCTAAGGATCTTACTTAGTATTTTTTGTTTTTCTAGAATATCTAACTATTATAATCACACAATTAAGATTTTTTAGAATGATGAAATTTTCTAGAAGTGAATCTGATTCTGGCCAATAGCTCTAAATCACAAGATATTCCAGTTTATTAAAGTGGAGGACAGGGAGCACAATAAGAATGTGAATCATCTTTATGTTTAGTCGATTCATGCATCACCGTTTTGGGTTATAATTCAATATATAAATGGTGCAGCGAATTAGAATTTTTCATTCTACAAAAAATAAATTATTAATACAGAAGCATAAACTCATAAACAGCTAATAAACTCAGAATTCAGAATTCATGGAAAATAAAAATAAAATTAAAGTATGAAAAAAATAAAAAAATAGCGACCAATTATCAGAAATTCATAGAACAAAACATTCATTAACAAAAACAACAGCCACCAACTTCAACAAATCAAAATCACCATCAAGTTCATGAAAAAAAAACCAAAAACCTAAACTGAAATACCAAAATACAAGAAGAAAAGGAGAGAGTAGTGAATTTTACCAGGGATAAGAGAGAAATGGCCGAAGAGGTCAGAAACGCCGGTGAAGAGAATAGCGGCGAACGAAGCAGAAGAGAGCGAACGGAAGAGGGCGGCGCACGGGATAGTGCGGTGATGATGCAGTGAGTGGGCCGGCTGAAACGGACAGTGACGAGGCCGTGACGATGGTGATCGGAGGTGGCTGGTTGGGACGACGGAGAGAATGCAGAGGAAGGGTGCAGAGATTCCTTTTCTTATATTTATTTCAACAAATTTCACAATGAATATTTCTATTTTCCACAATATCACCTTAAATTGGTCACATCATAGAATACCGTACTACCTGACTTTCACCACCACCGGAAAATTTACTTAGGCCACAGAAGGGTAAAATTGACAACGAAATTTTATATTCATGTGTGTAAATGACTCATTAAAAAATTGAGGAGTACATCTGTACTCCGAGTGTACTTTTATCTATTTTTCCTTTCAAATAAATGAATTTTTTTTTAATTCATTTTGCCCATTTTATAGTTGTGGGTTCTTCTAGATCTACTTTGATATTATTTTGGAGTAATATGTAAGAAATAAATTCAGTGGTACAAAAAGAAAATATTCTCCTTGCTTCCTTTATTTTTCACAGCAATATAGTTGTGTGATCTAATATCTATTTTATTAAAGATTGCACAAATATCATATTATTTTGTAACAGCATAGCAAAATAAAACATTCAAAGGCCTCATAGTATGAGGAGGCAACCCAGTAAATATGAACCCAGTAGGTATCCAATGAGTTTACAATGTGGAAGAGGGATATAAAAGTTTGTTGAAGCACTCATGTTGCAGTGCTAATTAGGTGAGAGTTTGTTCCTCAAAATAAATGGAGGAATGTTAGGCTTATTGATCATGTCTAAGATATTCTCTTGATATTTATATTGGTTGATTCCTCTAAAAAGTTTAAATCTTCACTTAGTTATTCATTATCTTTTGTTTTTTCCCATTAGTATTGATCATAATTCATAACTCATGACTTTTCCATGCCAAGACAAATGTATATTGTCAGTTAAAATCCTTGCCAAATGGCATACACTCATAAATTACTATACAATCTAAAATCAACTTTATTGGTATTTACTAAATTACTAAATTAATTAATGGCGCTTATGTTATAGATATGCCTAAAAAAAGTTCAAGATGAATCATCAATTCCAATTTGAGAACATAACGGATTTCACTACCATATATATTAATATTATCTAATAATAATATTTATGTTTGTTAAAAGTTGAGACCGAATTACAAGTCAGAGTACAATACAGTATATCACAGAGTACGTAGTGAGTACTAAACCATATAAGTTAAGACTATTTTTTTTTCTCTTTATCCCTTCTAAAGTATACTTTTTTTTTTCCTTTAAAAATCGTTTCATTCTTAATTTTTGTATGCAACCCATATGAATGCAAAAAAATATATACTCTATTTACTTTCAATCTTTCTTTGACTGTGCCTTAATTCAGTATAAATAAACATCTTTCATACTATCATAAATTGTTAAAGAAGTTATAACCATTTTTTTTATAGTTATCATAAAAATAGAGGAATTTTTGGCATGGTTAATTATGAGTCATTTTTTCTTGCAATTTTATAGAGAGAAAAATAAAAGTAATACATAATTAATTTAATAAATGAAAAAAGATGCAAATAGATAAAAAAATTAATAAAAGTAGATAAATAGTTGAATAAAGAGAATGGAGTAAAAAAGAAGACGAAGTGATTGGAAATTATGCAAAATAGGAATAAGAAAGCGTAAACCATGGTACTTAGGAGGAGTTTATGTTCAGAGCTTTTGCTTTTTTTTCATAAACTGTGGTGACCAAGCACGATTTATGGCTAGCAATTTTCCTTCATAATCCGTGGTGAGTAGCCACGGTTTATGCTCAAACTTTTTCAAGTGAAAATCTCCAAAGCTCTCACGGTTTATGAACAAATCTAAAACCGTTGTTAGCTCCCACGGTTTACATAGTAAACAAAACAGGACACTCACGTAAAAAAATTTCATTTATTGTAATTAGATAAAAGTTTCTCTCATTTAATTTATTTAAGTACATTGCCCAATAACTTATATATAAATATTTTCATACAAAATTAATAATTTAAATTATTAAATAATAATTTAATCAAACATAGTAAATCATATATCATCTAATAACTTCAACGAAGACAAATCCTACGTGAATTTTTAATTTTTAATAACTATTCTTTTTTTTGTTGTCTTTTTTTGTTTCTAGTTCTCCCACCCTCTGGCCCAGTCCCCCTCTCATTCTCTCTGCCTCGGCGCCAATCGGCTCCTCCCCCTCCGTTGGCGCCGCCTCTCTGCGCCTCTGCATGTTGCCAACTCCGTCCATCTGCACCGTGCAGGTAGGCCCTTTCCATTACCTGTGTTTGTCTGCTTAGGGTTTAGTACTTTAGTGTTTGTGTGTGATAATGGTGATGCTAGGGTTGACTGTGTTAAAGCAGTGACTAAATGACTCAATCCATTGTGCAAGTTGATGAATCAAGTAGTGCCATAACAAAATCAGAACCTTTACTTCTGCCAATGAATTCAAACACCAGCACTTTGCCTTTCCCACAGTTTCCTGTACGCCACAATCATTTCTCTGTTGTAATCAACGTATGCATGCCTGTGGAAAAGCTTGATATTTGTTTGATACAAAAAATAATTTTGTATTAAAAGGGGGGTGGATGCAATTATCTCTACTTGCTTTCTATATAACTGAGCCTGTTTATTTGTGCTTGTCAGGGAAACAAAACACAGATTATTGTTATGAGTTATGAAGATCATTTTCAGGTAGATGGACTTTGCTCATTTGCCTCTTCTGCGTATATGTTTTAATGGCTGCAGTCTTAACCTTTTGACCCACTTATCAGGTTATAGCCACTCAAATAGGAACCATGGGGACAATACTGCATGCCAGGTACCTATACCATTGGTTTTGTTTACATTTTGCTTGAGAATTGAAGTATATTTTAGTAAATTTGTAAGTAATTAAGCCATGCCATTGTGTTCTTGGGATAAATTCATGGTACATGTTTGGTTGTAAACTGTGAAGTTCTCATTACTTTTTCCCCTATTTCTTTCACTACTGTCTCCTTCTGTGGGTTCATGGAAATTCACTACACCACCCTTGAAGTTAAGGTTTGGTTGTTTGTGCATAATGTGTTGTTATGGAATTCTACTGCAGATACTGGTATTCTATAATTAGATACAAGGAAGGTGATCTATCTTTTGGCGGAAAGTAATGATTGTGTAGGATATGATAGGTCATTCTTTCAATGAAGTTTGTCTGTAATTAGAAACTGAGATTTTTATACTAACAGAGTTTGCCGAAGATGGTGTCTTTTAAGGTCAATTTGGTTGGGATGACCTATATAATACTCTCGGCATAATGAATGGTTAATTCCATTAAATTGTTTTTAAGTTTCAATATACTTCATTAAAAGTTAAAGATGTGTATGCAATTTTACTTTTTTATTGGGGGAAATTGGAACTTTCAAATTAAACAGCTACACACGAAAAATTGTTGTGTGAACAACGACTTTAGAAAATTCCATTTTCTATTTTGCCAACTTGAATTAGGATTGTCTTGCACTTCTGAAATAAAAGTGATGCTTCGCATTATCACATGTTTTTCCAATGCCAGAAAGGAAGGTGTGTCGATTAATCCAACGTTCAATGTTTCTGTTATATTTGGCAAATGGGATGAGGTAGGCTTTCCTGTGATCGTCGCAATTATTTGTGCACCTTGATATTCTAAATGATAGTTGTCCTTATATTTTGCTAACTTCATTTACTGCAGCCAATGTTGGCTGCGCGTGTGCCCGTCAACTGATTGAGAAGATAAGGTAACTACTCTTCCTTGTTAGGAGAAACTTGGTCGAAATTGCACATCGTCTGTAGTGTTTCTCGGTGTTGTAATTTCAGCCAAAAAAACGTTCAACGTTCAGAATACAAAGATGCATTATAAGAGATGCTTTCAAGACATACTTGTGCTTGTGCAACTTAGCTAAATTATATTGACATATACCCTATTCCTGGTATATGCTTTTCCTTACTGAAGGTCCAAAATTGAAAAAGAAAAAAAAGAAATAATGAGCAATGCTAATTTCAATGTCATGCAGGAAACACTGAAAGGCATAATTTCAGCTGTGATCGACAATGGCCTTTGGTGACAAATTGCTCATGAAATGCCAAAATTATGAATCTGTTTTTGTTTTTGTCTTTTGCTGCTATTTTCTTTGTTGTAATTTAGCTACAAATGTGTTGAATATGGGTAAGCTGAATTGAAGTATATGATCATTTGATATGTTTTGCAAATTTGGACTAATTATACCTGAAATGAGTGAAAGTAAGCGAAGAAAATTGAGATTTTATACACATTTATATGAGTGAGTGATCCTAGGGCCAATTAAGTGTGGATATTATACTTACATTTGGTATCAGAGCTGGTTAATCCAGTGCCTAGTGTTTGAGAGTTTGTGAGGTGTGAGAGAGTCCTCGTATAGTTATTCGTTCGTAGAGTCAGTATGACAAACAGTTTCAATATTGTGTGGTCCGGTCCCAAGTTAGATGGAAAACTTGGTTATAGTTATTGGGAGACTTTGATGTCTACCCATTTGAAGGCCAGAACCTATGGAATTTCATTAAACCAGGATTGCAAGAAGGAGCAGATGCTGCCCAACAGAGGAGAGATCAATTGGTGCTACCTCAAATTCATCAAGGAGTAGATTATATGGTATTTGGCAAAATAGCAAATGCCAAAAGTTCAAAAGAAGCATGGAACACGTTGAAGATGTCATACAAAGGCGTAGATAAATCTCAGAAAGCAAAGCTACAGTGTTTAAGAAGAGAATATGAAAGGTACGAGATGTCTAGCTCAAAAACTGTTGAGCAATATTTTACTCGTGTTACAGATCTTATCAATAAGATGAGAGTCTATGGAGAAGATATGCCTGATAGCAAAGTAGTGGAGAAAATTCTTCGCACCATGCCGATGAAGTATGGCCATGTGTTTTGTGACTACGATACTAGAGTCACACGATATGGATAACATGACGATTGCAAAGTTGCAAGGAACCATGGAAAGCCACATCAGTAGAATACTGGAGAAATCAGAAAAATCAATCAAGGAATCCCTGAAAAGCCGAGTGAATTTAAACAATGTTGCAGAATTAAGCTGTACACAAGAAGGACGAGGTCGTAGTTTTAATTTTCAAAGTAGAGGCTGAGAAAGTTTCAGAGTAAGAGGTCGTGGCAATTACAACCAAGGAAGTTACAATAATTTTACACCACTTAATCAAGGAATAGGTGGAACAAGTTTCAGGCCTGTCAATCGAGGAAGAGGTCGAGGTAATTTTTATCAAGAAAGAACCATCAACTATTTTCATTGTGAAAAGTATAGACACAAAGCAGCAGATTACAGATTCAAACTTAAGACCTCTTTTCAAAAAATTAGTTTGATCAAACAATTTCTCATGTTCACATCTCCACTCTCATATAATTTCTCCTAAGATTTGTGACCAAAACTTTCTTTTCTTTCTTCTTTATAGTTTTGGCCATATAAAGTTTTTTAAGAAAGAATCATGATCTTCATTTTCTTGTATAAGAAATTATCGTAAGAGCTTCTAAGAAGTGAGAAGTAGCATCAATTTCAAACTCAAAGATGAGAACTGTTACGGCCCGGCCCAGGATTTCCGTGGGTCAACCCGACCTGAGCTCCACCCGGCCCGGCTACGCGCCTTTCAACCGACCCGGACACGCGTCCCGTACGGCTCACCCGTAGCTGTGGGACAGCGTCCTTGAGAATATGAGCCTGCCCTCCAGAGGGGCCCACTACTGACATGTATAGGGAAGACTGGCTCTTCCCCCGAGGTACGTCACATTTTCCTACACCACCCTCTCTCCGCCTGCACATATTCTGACAAAAGCGTCGGAGTGTCTTTGCAGGTGGCACCCCCCTTTTCTCCCATACGAAGTACTCGGGACCTTGCACCTCTCGGACTGGAAGACCGTGACCAGACGAGCCCCTTCCATCACTCCGAATCCCGACCCGAACCACCCGGTAACCGACCCACGAACATTGGCGCCGTCTGTGGGGACTCGTCCATGGACTTCGTGCTAGTCCAAACTGGGACAGGCTGCGAGGCAGCGCCTCCCGTGCCTGGGGGAGGCGCCGTTGCGGCGGAAACTCGGCAACAACAGAGGTCGCCCCCAAGGGACGCGACGCAAACTCACGAGAGACGCCCCTCCGGGGGGACAGGCGACAACCACGCCAGGATAATGCAAGAGCTGCGCCATAGGATGCAAGACTTAGAACGCAGGCTAGCAGAAAGAGAACGCGACCAACGCACCCCGGAGCAGAGCCCCACCCGCTCCCGTTCAAGGAGCCGCTCGAGGCGCACACCCAGCCCCCAATACGAGTCGGAGAGCACTGGGGACGGGGGCACGCCAGAAGAAGGAGTCGGGACCCCATCATTTACGCCTGACACGAGAGGCGGCGTGCGTCGAACAGGGGCGAAGAGGACGCCCGTCAGGAGAGCGACGAGCCGAGAAGAACTACCCAGGGACCCGTGATAATAGGAGCGACCCCTTTCCACCGTTCCGTACTCGAGGTCCGGCTGCCGAAACACTTTGACAAGCCAACGGACATGAAGTATGATGGAACACAAGATCCCCTGGAACACTTAACGGCCTTTGAGGCCAGGATGAACCTAGAAGGGGTGGGAGACGAGGTCAGATTTCGCGCCTTCCCGGTCACCTTGGCGGGCCCAGCGATACGGTGGTTCAACAACCTCCCGCAGGGCTCGGTGACCCAATTCTTCGACATCAGCCACGCCTTCTTGGCTCAATTCACGACCAGGATTGTCAAAGCCAAACACCCAATCAATTTGCTAGGGGTGACACAGAGACCCGGGGAGCCGACCAGGAAGTACCTGGACCGTTTCAATGACGAGTGCTTGGAAATTGACAGTCTGACGGACTCGGTGGCAAGTTTGTGCTTAACGAACGGGCTCTCGAATGAGGACTTCAGGAAACACCTTACCACAAAGCCCGTTTGGACAATGCAAGAGATCCAGTGCGTGGCCAAAGAGTACATCAATGACGAAGAAGTCAGCCGGGTCGTGGCTGCCAATAAATGGCAGCCCGCCTACAACCAAGCCCGGCATTATGAAGGCAGAGAAAGACCAAAGGAACACGCCAGGGACGGCGGTCCGAGTAAAGCACCCAAACCGTTCCCCCGAGTTGGGAAGTTCACCAACTATACCCCCCTCATGGCATCAATCACCGAAGTTTACCAACAGATAGCGGAAAATGGGATACTGTCAAAGCCCCGACCTCTGAAGGACAGGACGGGAGGAAACAAGAACCTCTACTGCGAGTATCACAAGGGTTACGGGCACAAGACCCAAGACTGCTTTGACCTAAAAGACGCCCTGGAACAAGCTATCAGGGATGGGAAATTTGCCGACTTCTCCCACCTTATAAGGGAGCCAAGGAGACGCAACCGGGACCACGATAGCGAAGACAGATCCCGGTCAACAAGGCGACGACAGGAACCAGAGGGTGACGACCATGGCCTTACAGTGGTAAACGTGGTAACGGCCAGGAATACCGCCCCCAAGGTCAAAGTCGGCACAGAAAAAAGACGCCAAGGTCCTAGCGGTCTCCACCTCGTCTGTTAGAAGTTTCCGAGGTCTCCCACCCATCTCCTTCGGCCCAGAAGACCAATGGTTTGACGAGGCACCGGAAAGTCCGCCCATGGTCATCACGGCCAGGGTCGGAACGGGCCTCGTCAAACGAATCCTGGTAGATACGGGGGCAGACTCAAACATCATGTTTCGAAACGTTTTCGATGTCCTGGGATTAAGAGACGCCGACCTGACGACCCACTAGCACGGTGTGGTAGGGTTGGGGGACCACTTCATCAAGCCGGATGGAATCATCTCACTCCCGACCTCTGTGGGATAGGGGCAGAAGCGACGAACAGTCATGGCGGACTTTGTAATATTATGAGATTCCACGGCTTATAACATCATCCTGGGGAGAAAAACCATTAATGACCTGGGGGCGGCTATTAGTACAAAGCTACTGGTGATGAAGTTTATCACCGATGATGAATCCGTAGGATCCATCAAAGGCGACTTGGAAACGGCGGTCGCTTGCGACCACGCCAGCCTTTCTCTCAGGAAAAAGTCCAAAGAAGCATCTGGGGTCTTCCTTGCCGACCTGGACGCCAGGATAGACGACAAACCCAGACCAGAGCCAGAAGGAGACTTGGAAAAGTTCAGGGTCGGCGAGGAGGACGATAAATTCACATTCATAAACAGAAACCTCCCCCATGAGATGAAGGAGCCTTTGATGGAAATGATCAGGGCTAATGCCGATCTCTTTTCCTGGACGCCTGCCGATATGCCTGGGATAGATCCCCAGCTCATATCGCATCATCTGGCCGTCAAGACGGGAACCAAGCCAGTGGCCTAGAGGAGGAGAAAAATGTCGCAGGAAAGGGCAGAAGAGGTAGCCAGGCAGACGGCCAGCCTCCTAGAAGCAGGGTTCATCCGGGAACTGGACTACTCGACCTGGTTGTCGAACGTGGTCCTGGTTAAAAAGCACAATGGGAGATGGAGAATGTGCGTGGACTACTCTGACCTCAACAAGGCGTGTCCCAAGGACTGCTACCCCCTGCCTAACATTGACGCACTTGTCGACGCAGCGGCGGGGTACCGGTATCTGAGCTTCATGGATGCCTACTCAGGATACAATCAAATACCGATGCACCGACCCGACAAGGAAAAAACGGCGTTCATAACGCCAGGAGGAATCTATTGTTACAGGGTAATGCCTTTTGGTTTGAAAAACGCTGGGGCCACGTACCAAAGGCTGATGAATAAGATATTTAGTGAACTCATAGGCAAAACAGTAGAAGTCTACGTAGATGACATACTCGTGAAGACCGCACGACCTGACGACCTCCTGAGCGACCTTGGTGGTGTTTTTTTGTCCCTCCGACAGCACGGCATGAGGCTTAATCCGCTCAAGTGCGCGTTTGCCATGGAGGCCGGAAAGTTCCTGGGATTCATGATCACTCAAAGAGGAGTGGAAGCCAACCCCGAGAAGTGCCAAGCAGTTCTCCAGATGAAGAGCCCGGGTTGTATCAAAGACGTCCAACGACTTGCCGGGAGGCTAACGGTTTTATCCTGATTCCTCGGCGCGTCGGCAGCAAGAGCCCTACTTTTCTTCAATCTAATGAGAAAGGGAATGACGTTCGAATGGACCCCAGCGTGTGAAGAGGCATTCAACCACTTCAAGGAGATCTTAGCGGCACCACCAATTCTCGGAAAACCCAGGGCCGGAGAACCGCTCTATCTCTACCTATAAGTAACCGAGGAAGCGCTTGCCACAGTGCTCGTTAGAGAAGAGGGTAAGACCCAACAACCCGTTTACTTCGTGAGCAGGGTCCTCCAAGGACCAGAGCTGAGGTACAGCAAGCTGGAAAAACTGGCGCTGGCGCTCCTAGTCTCCTCCCGAAGGTTAAGACAATACTTCCAGAGCCATCGTATAGTCGTGAGGACGGATCAGGCGATTCGCCAAGTACTGCAAAAACCTGACTTGGCTGGTAGGATGATGACCTGGGCCATCGAGCTCTCCCAATATGACCTACAGTATGAACTCCGACATGCAATCAAAGCCCAGGCAATGGCAGACTTTCTGGTTGAGGTGACGGGGGATCCCCCCGAGAAAACGGGCACACGGTGGAGGCTCCACGTGGACGGGGCCTCCAACCAAACGTCCGGGGGAGCAGGGGTCATCTTAGAAAGCCCAGCAGGGGTCATCTATGAGCAGTCGACTAAGTTCGAGTTCCCAGTGTCGAACAACCAAGCAGAATATGAGGCTCTCTTGGGCGGACTAATACTAGCTCGGGAAGTCGGGGCAACAAAGGTCGAAGTATGCAACGACTCACAAGTTGTCACCTCGCAGGTAAACGGAAGCTACCAGGCCCGGGACTCCCTCCTGCAAAAATACTTAGAAAAGGTTAAAGAAATAACAAGTCAGTTCCAGGAGGTCATCGTCCAACACGTCCCAAGAGAAAGGAACACACGGGCGGACCTCCTGTCCAAGCTGGTGAGCACAAAGCCAGGATCGGGTAACCGGTCTCTTATCCAAGGCATGGTGAAGGAACCAACGGTCACCCTCCATTTGACGAAGTCAAGCCCCTCATGGCTAGACCCCATCACCAACTTCCTGGAACTCGGCAAGTTGCCTGAAGATGAGAAAGCAGCCAAAGTTTTAAGAAGGGAGGCGGCCAGATACGCAATCATACAAGGACAACTATTCAAAAAGGGACTCAGCCAGCCCCTATTGAAGTGTTTGCACCCCGACCAGACGGACTACGTGCTTAGAGAAGTCCATGAGGGGTGTTGTGGGCACCACATCGGGGGCAAAGCCCTAGCAAGGAAGCTCATCCGAGCCGGGTACTATTGGCCAACAATGATGAAAGACTCAAAGGAATTTGTCAAAAGGTGCATAAAGTGTCAACAAAACGCCAACTTCCACAAGGCACCGGCCTCCGAGCTAAGCTCTCTGACGACTACTCAACCTTTCGCACAATGGGGAGTTGACCTCCTGGGGCCTTTCCCGGTCGGCCCAGGACAAGTCAAATACCTCATTGTCACCATTGACTACTACACCAAATGGGTGGAGGCTGAACCGCTAGCTACGATATCGTCCTCCAACTGCCGGAAGTTCATGTGGAGGCAGGTGATAACCCGTTTCGGTATCCCGGAAGTCGTTATCTCAGATAATGGGACCCAGTTCACGGACAAGAAGTTCATGGAGTTCCTCTCTGGCCTAGGGATAAAACAGAGGTTCTCCTCGGTAGAACATCCCCAAACAAACGGGCAGGTAGAGGCTGCAAACAAAGTCGTCCTTCTTGGTCTAAAGAAGCGCCTAGGCAATAAGAAAGGAACATGGGCTGGCGAGCTCGCTTCCGTCCTATGGTCCTACCGGACAACCGTGCAAAGCGCCACGGGGGAAACTCCCTTACGCCTAACATACGGGGTCGATGCAGTGATACCCGTCGAGATCGGCGAACCGAGCCCCCGACTACTACTCGCGGGCATGAGCGAAGCGGTCAAAAAGGACCTGATCGAGGAGACAAGGGAGATGACTCACTTATCAGAAACGGCGTTGAAACAAAGAATAGCCCTGCGTTACAACGCTAAAGTCCTCAAACGAGATTTCGAGGAAAGGGACCTCGTCCTGCGACGCAACGACGTCGGCGCACCGACCCCAGGGGAAGGAAAGCTGGCGGTAAACTGGGAAGGTCCCTACAGGGTAAGGCAGGTGCTCGGCAAAGGTGCTTACAAGCTCGAAAGACTCGACGGCAAGGAAGTACCCAGAACATGGAATGCAGGTAACCTAAAGAGGTTCTACTCATGACCTAACGGCTTGCCGACCAGGGAGCCTAACCAGATAGTTGATATTTGCCCTGTCCAAATGTTAATTTACCTTGTCTATTCACTTTATCAAATACTTGCCCAGCTGACGATTAATTTTCACTTGTTGAATTTTTTTTACTTACCTATTGCTCCCCAATATGTGCTTCACACGATTGATCTCTAAAACGGCATCCCGGGACTGATCACCCCGGGAGCCAGACGGATCACAGCCACAATTAACTCGGCGACAACACGACCAAACCGGTCCGAACCGTTACCAACGTAAAAACGGCAAGACGGGCACAAGCAATAAGCCTGCCCCGGAAAAGCGGTAACAAAAATAATCCAACGAGCAAGGCGAAAGACAATAACGGCAACACGACCAGACGACGAAACGAGCGTAAATTATAAAGCAACCAAATAAGCATAACTTATAAAGTATCAAAACATGGAACGGACAAGCGAATTGTTCAAAACAAACAAATGACAAATACGTAAAGTTACAGGATATCACTTCCTCGACATATCTACAATCTTGCCATCTTGAATCATTTTGAAGACCCCAATAGCAGAGGTGTCGAAGTCGGGAGCCACAATCTTCACTTGAGCCTTTAGGGCATCCTCAGTCATAGTAATTGCATTCTTTCCCTGCTCTTTGGTCGCCTTCAGCTTCTTTTTGAGCTCCTCGACTTCCGACCTAACGGCCTCGGCCAACGCGACGGCTTCATCACGCTCTTTTTCCAAGGCCGCCACCCGACCCTGGGCAGAGTTCAGCTGGCCCTCCAAGGTCATCTCCCGCTCGGTTAGGCGGGCCACCGACTCGTCCGAAACTCTCAACTTCTCGGCAGCGGACGTCGCCTTCTCCTCCGAAACTTTGAGCTTCTCCGCCGTCTCAGACAACTGGCCCTGGAGCTGCTCAACTTGGACTTTGAAATCATTATTGGCTTTGACAGAGGACTCGAGCTTCCTCCGGAGGGCCTGCATCCCCGACAACTCGAACTCGGCCTTTCGAGCTATTACGGCCCCCGGAGCAAAGTCCGATACATCCATCTAGCCTGCCCAACCAGTTCAGTGCCAAGAAAATGTTCCTCCGTCTCGGGGATCAATTGGGAGTCTATAAATCTTGTAGCATCAAAATTCCTCTCTATGATACTAAGGGCCCCCTCCGGGCTGGCTGACGACCTCCGCCTTTTGGGAGTATGGATAAGCTCCACGTCATCGTCTTCTTGACGGGAAGCGGTTGAGTGCCCGCCAGTTGCCTCCTCGGGAATAGGGGAACCCTGATCCTCGATAGGCCTTTTCCCCGCCGCAACGGCCTCCCGTGGAGAAGCCTCGCCCTGACCCTCAGCCTCCACGGCTGGACCCTCCGACTTCCCGGCCTGATCCTCCGCTTTCCCGGCATCCTTCTCAGCTTTCTCGTCGTCACTATCTTCGAAAAAGGTCTTCATCAAATTTTCAAGCCCGACCACAGTGGCAGACATTTCCACTACAGCAAACAACAGACGCATTAGTCGTTAAATCGGATAAAGAAAACAACAATAAACGCAAAGGCAAGCAAATAAGACAACTCACGGATATAGCTCCTGGCAGCCTCCCGTTCACCCATAAGAAGATGAGGGTTCACGGGGTTCTTTTCAAAAATGGCAAAAAGCACGTCAGCTATTTGCTTATCTACAGGCGACAACCTCTTGTACGTCACCTTGATGAAGGGATTCGACCCCGCCCCAAAACTCCAGTAAGTCGGGATAAGGCGCTCCCCCTCTAACGACAACCAAAAGGGGTGACGACCTTTGACGGGACGAACTTTGAAATACTTGTCTTTAAAACCATGGTAGGAGTCCTCAAAGAGGTCAAATATTCTCCTACCCTGGGCAGAACGGAAAGAGAGAAATCCTTTCCTCGCCTTCCCCTGCTTGGAAGGGTTGGTAAGGTTGAAGTAAAAGAGGAAGACGTCCACTGACACTGGCAGCTCTAGGTACTCGCAAACTATTTCGAAACAGCGGATTGAGGCCCAACTGTTCGGATGGAGCTGAGAGGGGGAGACAGATATCCGGTTTAGGAGCGCCATTTGAAAATCAGAGAACGGTATCCGAACGCCAACTTGTGTGAACATGGACTTGTAAAACCAAATCCAATCGGGGACACGAGGAGAATGGAAGTTGAGCTCATAAATACGCTCGTTGGGGGCAGGAACATCGGTCTCATAGTTGGCCTCCTCGTCCGTCCCCCCACACAAGTGGCCGGCTCGCCGGAACTCGGTCAACTCCTCCAAATCCATTTGGTTGGGCGAGTCCTTTATATCGTCAGTCACCCAGGCGTACGGGTCGTAGGCCGCGCCAGATCCAGAAGACCGGGAGACGATGCGAGGCATACCTACAGCGGGGTACCACTCCGTTAGTCTATGAGGTCGGGAGTCCATAGAAACCCAGAAACTACACCCTTTCAACTCTATCATGACCAAATACGGTTAAAGTCTAAGCATATCACACAAGTCACCTAAAAACCTACCCCGGAATGGTACCCCTCCCATAATTCATCTACCCTAGCGTTGGAAAGCCATTAGGCAAAAGTAAACACAAACAGCAACCACGCAACAATAAGGCATAGTATAAACACAAGAGAATAAGAATCAAGAAATCACCTGAAATGGTTGTAGGAACTGGAGTGTGAGAGAGAAGCACAAGATGGCTCGAGCAAGAAATTTTGGATGTCAGGGAGAAAAGAAGATGAAAATAGCAAGAGCGGAAGAAAAAGAAAAAGGAAACTGTTTAAAAACCACCACGAGAAGCGCGAAAGAAGGCAGGGGCAAAACGGTCTTTATGCACGGGGTTTTTTCAAACCATTATGAGCATTTAATGCTCAGCGCGAAAAACGAAGCGACGAACGAACGCCTCAGCAGACCAATAGACACGCGCACAAGAGACGCACCTCTCCCACAGTCAGCCGACTCGACGACAACGCACGAACAAGGACATCACGCGCCACCGATCGCCCTCACGACCATCACTGGCGCGTCGGGGGCACTGTTACGGCCCGGCCCAGGATTCCCATGGGTCAACCCGACCCGAGCTCCACCCGGCCCGGCTACGCGCCTTTCAACCGACCCGGACACGCGTCCCGTACGGCTCACCCGCAGCTGTGGGACAGCGTCCTTGAGAATATGGGCCTGCCCTCCAGAGGGGCCCACTACTGACATGTATATAAGGGGAAGACTGGCTCTTCCCCCGAGGTACGTCACATTTTCCTACACCACCCTCTCTCTGCCTGCACATATTCTGACAAAAGCGTCGGAGTGTCTTTGCAGGTGGCACCCCCCCTTTTCTCCCATACGAAGTACTCGGGACCTCGCACCTCCAGGACCGGAAGACCGTGACCAGACGAGCCCCTTCCATCACTCCGAATCCCGACCCGAACCACCCGGTAACCGACCCATGAACAAGAACAATTCCCTCTCTTTCTTCATTTCGGTTTGAATTTGTAACACCCTAACTTTTAGCACCTTATGATCGTACCAAAAACTCAGACGTTATTTACCTCTAAACTTTTTTATTTTATACTATTTTTATTTAATATTGAGCTTTCGCAAATACAAACCAAATATTTAATTAAGAAAATGAAATAGTTTTTACTTTTACATACTTAATCACAAAGATATATATATCTACATAACATTATATATATAGACTTAATCAATGATCCTCAACTACAAATCCTACCCCTCTAAAAACCAAAATAATAAATGACGAGGAGAAAATAAAATCTAACAGCTTAACTCGTAAACATAATCTTTTATACTCTTATAGTTCCGCACTAAACCTTCGCACTTGTAGTTGAAAATGGTGGAAATAGGGGGTAAGAACTGGGGAGTTCTTAGTAGAGTCGGGGTTAGAAGTTACGTTCGTTTCATTATGTTCTCAGTCAATAACAACAGTCAACAAAGTATAATCCAACTCAGTAATTACAGAACATAGAATCCAATCACAAGCACACACAATCACAGAAAACACAATCACAAACAAATGTGCACAAACAAATATGATGCATGCCTAGTCCTATACAGGCCATGAGCTCATGTGTCAGTTTGTTACCCGATTCCGAACACTGGTCCTGAAATAAGTGTTTCGTACCGCCGTCCTTATCTCAACCAACGTCCCCTCCATGAGCGTTACGTATTGCCGTCCTCATGGGGGAACCTTCCTTTCAATCTTCAGTGAGCATTATGCATCGCTGTCCTCACTGAGCCATCCCTATAGTATCAAGTGAGCGTTATGCATCGTCGTCCTCAATAGACATTTGGCACTAAGGCCCAACAGCACTCAATTTCTTTTCAATCTTCGCTTTCTACTCTACTGCAGTAGAGATCCATTAATTAATACCTTCTTTTCTATCTGCTCTACTGTAGCAAACGTTCATTATAATCTTTTCCGTTACTGCTCTCTGTTCTTCTGTGGGAGAGATCCTTTTACTTAATACATCCTTCTCTTTTTGTTCTTTTTCTTTTTTTTTTTTCTCACCTTTCTCTTTTATTTTTTTACTTCTTTTCTTTCTCTCTTCTTTTTTTTCCTATCATTCCATAATATAAATTATCTTTACATTATTCCCTCGCTTTTTCCTTATTGTCTTATGGAAAAGAATTATAAAATACTTTAATTAAGTCTGCATTCTCTAAAGTTTATAAGATCACTCTATTTGCTCTTCTCTGACTTATAATAATATTAATAATATCTTTAATAGATAATATTCTTAACAAAATAATAATAACAATAATATAATATAAATAAGATATTTTAAATGATAAATAAATAATATTTATATCTGTTCTTAAAATCTTAACATCTTAAAACTTTTATTCTTAAATTCTTATTATCTATGTTTTGAACCTCAAATCTTTAAATATTTTATTTTTAGCTCAATATTTTTATAAAATTATATTTAAAACCTCACTTATCTCAATATTTATAAAAGTAACCTTGAACTTTTATAAAATACTCATTTTTATCCCCGTACTCTATTTATTACCCAAAATACCCGAAAACTTATATAATTACAAATTGTACCTCGATTTCTATATACAAATACAATGTTACCCTTCAAAAATAAAGTTTAAATACTAATCTTCCTCTTATACCAAAATCGAAACCCTTAGCCCTTTCCTTTCAAAATATTACTTGTATTTTAACTCGTTTTCGAATTTTTCGGTAACCGATTTTTCACAACTTTTAATTTAATCTTTCAACCACCAAATATCATCAATTTTCTCAATATTCAAGCTTAACAACAGGCCTCAAATATATAAAAAATAGTTCAGTTCTTGTCAGATCTATAATGGCCGAACCTTAAAGCATCAAAATCAACGAGATTCAACAAAATTTCAAGCACAAGATCACCAAAATTCAAGAAATAATCATCAAACCAACAATCACACATCAATAATCCATTTAATTCACATTAAAATTATCAAACCCTACCTCCGTACAGAAACCACAACAACGGAAACTCCGGAGAAGCTTTTTGACCGAACTACTGAAGAAAAAAACGTCAGAAATTGTCTGTGCCTCCTAGAACTCCAATTGGCCGAACTCAAGGAGAAGAGGAGCTACGTCACCGTCAACTTTTACCGAATTAAAATAGTGCCAACATGTAGAGGAGGATGATACAAAGACTTTTACCGGATTAGATTTTTTATTGGAGTTACGGATCTCAAGAAAACAAGCTCGAAAGGGTTGAGGTTCCATGGTTTTCTTTCTTTCTCTCTTACGGTTCTCTTTTCTTTTTCTCACCCAAATGAACATTCGCATGGCTGTTTTGATGATTAATGATGAAGAATTATTGGTTAGATGACACATGTGGGGTTGGGTGTCGCATGATAAGACTGTTGAGTAAGCAATTCAAGTTATAAATATCCTAAACGGATAATTATGAAAGCTGGAACATGTGGTGGCAAGCCACGGTACTTTACCTAGGAAAACTCGTATCTCAGATAAAATTTAGTGCATAAGCCGCATAAACATTCATAATCTTTGATAATCATTTCACAACCATTCATCATAGCCATTGCATCACACATACTTCATGTATTTGCATTTTTCATATATAAATCATCACTTTCTAACCTTACTTCACCCCCAAGTTACCTCTTTTTTCCTAACTTCATCTCATTACTAGGCCTACTACTAAGATTTAAGGTTAAAAGAGTAAGAATAGAGGTTTAGAGGTTCAAAATTAGGTTTTAAAACACAAAACTTCATTTGCTGAAAATAGGGGCGTCGCGTATGCAAGCACCTTGCTCGCGTACGCGAGGAACCAAACCCGAAAGGGATGGCCGCGTTGCGTGCAAGTGGTCGCGTACACAACCCCCAAAATCCATTGCTCGCGTATGCGAATCCTATAGAGAAGAAAATTGTCTAAGTGCTGCATAATTTCAATTTTGTCCACCGAACTTCCGATGCACATAACTTTTTCATTTTAAAATATTTTTCATCTGTTCTTCGAACGGCGTAAACCTCACAAACCCAATTTTTATATAAAATAAATTTGAAATAATTTGGGAGTTCGGAAGCCAAGTTATGTCCCACCAAAGTTTGGCAAAAAATTAGGTTTTCACAAAAATTCATAAACCTCAATTCTTACCAAAACCAATTCAAAACCAACCTGCCATACACAAAATCCAGCACCACAACACACCATTTACAATACCAAAATCTTCACATCCTATCACAATTAATCATACCTCAATATTACACAACCTCATACCTAAATTCCTCCATTTAATCAACAAGATTATCAACAATCCATCATCTATGCATAATCAATATTATCAACTTGTCAATTATTATTCAATCACCATTTAGCATTCTATTTCCATCATAACAATGATCATCAACACATGCTCAAACCATATCATCAATCATTATCAAAAGTACTAAGCATTTAACATACTTTATCATTCCAACCTATCCTATGGCCATCTAGCCTAAGTTTTCACAAGACATTATATGTTAAATACGAGAAACCAAAATCATACCTTGGCCGATTTCATCGTATAACCTAAGACAATCCACTTAGATAAGTTTGCAAGCCTTCAACACCAAAATTCAGCAACTAGTACCAACTCCAATCTTCCAATTAAGTTTCCAACATTTCTAATGGCTTCATATCACATATATATACACACCTAGCAAATTTATCACCTATATATACCCAAAATTCAATACCCAACACACTTAATCAATGAATTAGCTAGGGTTCTAGGATTTTCACCTTACTCAAGCACCAATGAAGCAAAATTGAATGTTTCCCTCAGGCTAATCGGATCTTATAACATAAAAGGACCAAAATCTCAACATCCACTTATATAATTTTCGAAAATTTGGGGAGAGAGAGGCTGAGAATGGAAATGGAAGTTTCTTAACAAATTGTGCACTGGGCTTTGTAGAGCTTGACGCGTGGCCGCAAACGGTGCGGCGATCGGAGCTCCGGATCAAAAGTTATTTGGATTTGAAACAAGAACAAGGGTTTGAAGTTTGTGTTCTTCCCCTCTCCTTATTTCCCAGAGTGAAATGGTGAAATGGAGAAGAAGATGAGCTGATGCTCATTTTATTTAATGAGTTGGTTGGGCCTAGGAGCTCGGTTTGGGCCAAATTCGACCGGTTCAGTCCCTTTGGCCTAATTTTGGGCTAAATTATTTGAAATTAGTGTCAAAATTCTTATTTTAATTAGATCTTTCTTATTAAACTATAAAATTCACATTTCTAATTTCTTTTATTAAAAATTAATTTATTGATTAATTATTTGCTAATTTTACGGGGTTTACATCCTATCCACCTAATTAAAAATTTTGCCCTCAAAATTCAGATTTAGTTACCTGAAAAGAGGTGTGGGTAGTCCTTCCGCATATCCGATTCAAGTTGGCAAGTATGTTCTTTAATACCAGTCCGACTCCAAGCTACTTTCACCAATGATACTTCCTTTCTGCGCAATCACTTGATGCTGGTGTCGTCGATCCTAACCGGGAGCATTGGAAGCGTCAAATCTTCTCTTACTTGAACCGATTCTAGTTCCAGATCATGACTTGCATCGAGAGTATACTTCCGAAGCTGCGACACGTGAAATACGTCGTGCAGGTTCGAAAGATGTGGCGGTAAGGCAATCCTATAGGCTACCGGTCCAATCCTCTTCAGAATTTCAAATGGACCCATGTAACGGGGATTCAATTTCTTCGTCTTAATTGCTCTACCCACTCCGGTTGTTGGACTAACACTCAAAAACACATGCTCTACTTCTTGAAATTCTAAAGGCTTCCGCCTTTGATCAGCATAGCTCTTCTGACAACTCTGAGCGACAAGCATTCAGTTTCGAATTTTCTTTATCTACTCAGTGGTTTCAGCTATTATTTCGGGCCCTAACAAGCTTTTCTCTCCAGCCTCATACCATCACAGCGGAGATTGACACTTCCTTCCATACAGAGCCTCATATATAGCCATTCCGATGCTCGCATGGTAGCTATTGTTATATGCAGACTCCACTAGCGGCATATATCGATCCCAACTCGCCAGCTGGTCCAAAACACAATCCCTCAACATATCCTCTAGGGTTTGAATTGTTCTCTATGACTGACTATCTATTTGAGGGTGATATGAAGTGCTTAAACTTAACTGAGTCCCAAATGCCCGCTGGAAAGCCCTCCAGGACCTTGATGTGAATCGAAGATCTCTGTCAGATATAATGGTGGAAGGCACGCCATGCAATTTCACGATCTCCTTAATATACAAACGTGCTAACTCTTCCAATCTACAATTCATCCAATGGGTAGAAAGTGAGCCGACTTTGTCAGTTGATCCACAATCACCCAAACAGCATCATAACCAACTCGAGTTCTAGGTAAGCCCGACACAAAGTCGATCGCAATACTCTCCCACTTCCATTGCAGAATTTCTAAGGGCTGAAGGGTTCCTAATGGTTTCTGATGCTCAATTTTAACTTTCGGGCAAGTCAGGTACTTTGAAACGTGCAACGCTACATCGTTCTTCATTTTCGGCCACCAAAACATTGCTTTCAGATCCTTGTACATCTTAGTACTTCCCGGATGAATAGAAAATCCGCTTTTGTGCGCCTCTCTTAAGATATTTTGCCGCAAGGTCCCAACATCCGACACAATAATCCTACCCTTGAATCTCCATAGCTCGTCTTTGTCCCATGATACTCTCCACCGCTTTCCTTGCTCAATCGCTAGAAACATCTTTGTAATACATTATCATCTCGATGAGCCTTCAAGATTTCAGACTTAAAGTCACTTGAAATTTGTAATTGACTTAAACATAGAGTACCAGATTCTTCTCTAACCCCCAATTTCAGGCTATTGAACGCTTTTAGCAATTCTTCCTCTCGTAACATCATCCAAGCAGCACATAGGGACTTTCAGCTAAAAGCGTCCGCCACAACATTTGCTTTTCCAAGGTGATAATTCAACTAGAACTCATAATCCTTTAGAAGCTCCATCTAGCTCCTCTGATGCATATTCAGTTCTTTTTGCTCAAAAAGGTACTTCAGGCTTTTGTGATCTGAGAAAACTTGAAACTTGATGCCATAGAGGTAATGCCTCCAAACATTTAGAGCAAACACAATGGCAGCAAGCTCTAAGTCGTGAGTCGGATAGTTTATCTCATGCGGCCTTAACTACCGTAAGGCATATACCATGACATTACGGTGCTGCATCAGCACGCACCCCAAACCCTTCAGTGTGCATCACAGTATATCTCAAATGGTTCATTTGGCTCAGGTAACACTAATATAGGTGCAGTAGTCAACTTCTGCTTCAATGCTTGGAAAATTTCTTCGCACTCAGGAGTCCAGACAAATGGTGCATCCTTCCTAGTCAGCTTCGTTAAAGGTAAAGCGAGTTGCGAAAATACTTTGATAAACCTTCGGTAATAACCCGCTAAATCGAGAAAACTCCTAATCTTTGTCACAGAAATTGGTTATCCCTAGTCCATTACCGCCTCACCCTTAGCAGGATCCACAGCAATCCCCTGTTGACCTACCACATGACCAAGAAACTTCACCTCACTCTTCTAGAACTCACATTTAGATAACTTGGCGTACAATTTTCTCTCTTTCAAGATTTGGAGCACAGTTCGCAAGTGACCCAAATGCTCTTCATTATTTTTAGAATAAATCAGTATGTCATCAATGAAGACAACTACAAACTTATCCAGAAATGGATGGAAAATCCTGTTCATGTAGTCCATGAATACTGTCAGGGCATTGGTTAACCCGAAAGACATTACTGTGTATTCGTAGTGACCATATCGCACTCTGAAGGCAGTCTTCGGAATGTCCTCATCTCTAACCCTTATCTGGTGGTACCCGGATCACAAGTCAATCTTAGAGAAAACTCCAGCACCTTGCAACTGATCTATCAAATCAACGATTCATGGTAACAAATATGTATTCTTCACAGTAACTTTGTTCAGCTGCCGATAGTCAACACATAGACGTATGCTCCCATCCTTTTTCTTTACTAGTAATACTGGCGCTCTCCACGGAAAAATACTTGGCCGAATAAAAATTTTAATCATCAGTTCTTCCAACTGATATTTGAGTTCATTTAATTCCAACGGAGATATTCAATAAGGAGCAACTGAGATTGGCCCGGCTCCAGGTACCAACTCAATCGCAAACTCAATTTCTCAAACAAGAGGGAATTCGGGAATATCATCCGGAAACACTTCAGGAAATTTACATACAACCGGAATTTGCTCTAAGCTTTGTTCCTTACCTGACACATTTGCCGCTTATAGAACAACACCCTTGCATTCACACCCACTGCAGTTCACAATTACAGAGTTCAAATAATAGTCTTTCGCCACAACCGGCCATTCTGACCCTTCCGACATAAAATGCAATGTCCTTTCAGAACAATTTAACAGCACGTGGTTCTTAGATAACCAATCCAATCCCAAGATGAGATCAAGACCAGTCATCGGCAGGCAAATTAAGTCATGAACAAAATCACGCTGTTTGACTCAAAATGATACTTGTGGACATTCTAACCTAGTCACAACGGCTTCAGAAGTGGCATTATGCACCTTTAAATCATAACCCAGAACTACAATCTTCAATCCTAACTCGCTAGTCTTTTCAAATGCTATGAATGAATGTGTCGCTCTAGACTCAAATAAAACACTTAAAAGTTTACCGACTATTTCAGAGTTACCTCTGATCAGTGTCTCGGATCTCTCAGCACCTGCTGCAGAAGTGGTGAACACTCTTTCTGGCTGCTGTACCCTACCAGTCTTGTACTACTTCTTCTTCTCTGGACAATTCCAGGCCAGGTGTTCAGGTTGTCCACAAAAGAAATACACTCCCAGTCCTACTCTGCACAGGACTTCAGAATGATACTTTCTGCACCTCTGATAACTTAAATCAGTCTGTGGCTACTTTTCGTACCTTCTTCCTTGAAGTATTGTTCTTGAGCATGTGATGTGCACAAATTGTTCAGTTTTTTTTGTATGAATAAGTTTCAAATTATTTTTCTGATATAATATATGTTTAATGTTGTTAGAATATAATTAGGATCAATTAGTATTATTTAGTATATCTGAATATTTATTATAAGAGATTACGTCTTTATTATTATAATTCTCTTAGTACCTATAAATACCCTTTTACATTGTATCATTCTAGACAACTTGAATAGACAGCTTGAATACACTCAATAATATACAAATTCTTTCTCCAGTCTAGTCTCTTGTTTCTAATATGGTATCAGAGTCATGGTATCCTCCTTGAAGAGGATAGGTTGTTTTTCTTGCGGTGAAATCACCGTAGGTTTTGCATTTTTTTCTATGCCATTTTTCTTTACCTTTTGTCGTTTTCACCTTACCAACTAGCATGTTCTCTCTGTCTTGCATTTTCTGAGTTGAATGATCAAACACCATTGTCATCCGCTGCTTACCTATTCTCATGAAGAAATCATATAGTTTTCGCTCTCTTTTGGCAGTTCTATTTGCGTTCTCTCGTGGCAGTTCTGTCTGTATTCTCTCGTGGCAGTTTCGTCTGCGTTCTCTCGTGGCAGTTCCGTCTGCGTTCTCTCGTGGAAGTTCCATCTGCGTTCTCTCGTGGCAGTTCTGTTTGTGTTCTCTTGTGACAATTTTGTCTGCGTTTTCTCGTGACAATTTCGTCTGCATTTCGTCTGTGTTTCCTTGTGGTAGTTCCATCTGCGTTTCTTTTCGGCAGTTCCGTCTGCACTTCCTTCAGACAAACAGCAGTTCCGTCTGCGCTTCTTTCCAGCAGTTTCCTCTGCACCCGTTTTAGAAAGTTTATGCATTTTTTTCTTTTTTTCTCTTTATTTCGTTGTTTTAAATAAGTTTCAAACTCAAGTTGTCACTTGAGTTTGAGGGAGATGTTAGAATATAATTAGGATCAATTAGGATTAATTAGTATTATTTAGTATATCTGAATATTTATTATAGGAGATTACGTCTTTATTATTACGATTCTCTTAATACCTATAAATACCCTTTTACATTGTATCATTCTAGACAACTTGAATAACTCAATAATATACAAATCCTTTCTCCAGTCTAGTCTCTTGTTTCTAACAAATGTTATAGAATTATTTGATTCTTGGCAGAAAGTGAAACCTGAAGAGCAACAAGAAGCAGCAAGATCTTTGGGTATTGAAGCAAACTTGTGGAAGCGATACCTTGTTACTGGTCCTGTTGAGCTTATCTGTCGTTATAGAAACTTAATCAAACAATGTCAAATTGAACTTGCCACTATACAAACTTCCATTCAACGATTCAAAATGGTGCAATCTTCAACTCCACACCATGATCAACAGGTATTTAATTTCTTTTTAATTTAATAAATGTCTTCTAATTTTCTGCTTATGCAGGACCAAATTGAAAATACAGCAGGGACTAGTAAGGACCAAAATGAAAATGATGACAAATCTTAGAGGTTAGATCAAGCTGACATAACTGTACAAATCATTTAGAAATGACCATCTTTAATTAAACTTTCAATAACTTAAAAATATTAAAAAACAGGTAGTAAAAGAAAAATTAAAGAAAATGAATTGAAAATGCACCATAGTTAGGTGGAGTTCCATAAAATTTGAAGCATACATATAAAGTAAACAGTTTATGTTATTTAAACAACACTTTCTCCCTGTATTATTTATGTAACAACAATTATAATTAAGTTCTAATAGCTTTTCATAATCTTAATCTTAGCACTGAGCAATGTATATAAGGTGTAAGTTCGTCAAGTGAAGATCCTCATCAGCAGCAACCCTTTGATGGCCCTTAGCTTAGTTTGCTTGATTCCCAAACATGAGTTCAACGAGGGTCTCTGCATCTGTATTTCAGTAAAAAATTCCTATATTAGAAAACATTTTCAAATTCATTTCAATTAAGAATAGTTACAAATTCTAGTAAGTTTACTTACCTGCTTTGAAACTGAGTAGTTACATGTTATTGCAGAGCCATTACATGTTATTGCAGAGCCATTATTTGTAGTAGTGAGCATCTCAGCAGAGATTTCAATATCCAGAAATTTATTATCGCCCTGTTCACAAAAGAATCATCGAGAGACTGATTCATCTTCAAGTAATCAAGATAAAATATGGAGTGTAAATTAAGTCACGGTCACAATGCAAAATGCTAGGTAGCGAAAGAAATTTGAAATCATACAATATACTTGTATATTTTCAAATGAATGAAAATTTTTCTTAATTCATTTTGCCCATTTTATAGTTGCGGGTTCTTCTAGATCTACTTTGCGGGTTCTTCTAGATCTACTTTGATATTATTTTGGAATAATATGTAAGAAATAAATTCAGTGGTAGAAAAAAAAGAAGAAAATATTCTCATTGCTTCCTTTATTTTTCACAGCAATATAGTTGAGTGATTGTGACTAGCAGTTGCAGAGTTTATGAACTAAATAGAAACTAATATCTATTTTATTAAAGATTGCATAAATATCATATTATTTCGTAACAGTATAGCAAAATAAAACATTCAAAGGCTCTCATAGTATGAGGAGGCAACCGAGTAAGTATGAACCCAGTAGGTATCCAATGAGTTTACAATGTGGAAGAGGGATATAAAGGTTTATTGAAGCACTCATGTTGCAGTGCTAATTAGGTGATAGTTTGTTCCTCAAAACAAATGGAGGAATGTTAGGCTTATTGACCATGTCCAAGATATTCTCTTGATATTTATATTGCTTGATTCTTCTAAAAAGTTTAAATCTCCACTTAGTTATTCATTACCTTTTATTTTTTCTCATTAGTATTGATCATAATTCATAACTCATGACTTTTCCATGCCAAGACAAATGTATATTGTCAGTTAAAATCCTTGCCAAATGGCATGCACTCATAAATTACTATACAATCTACTGGTATTTACTAAATTACTAAATTAATTAATGGCATTTATGTTATAGATATGCCTAAAAAAAGTTCAAGATGAATCATCAATTCCAATTTGAGAACATAAAGAATTTCACTACAAACATACAAAAATAAGAGGAAAATCAGAAAAATTTCATTCCTTTAATGGATTCAGGGCATTTAATTATTCTTCATAGATTTAAGAGCAATTTGATAGTCACGGATATTCAACTAAATTTACTATTCATTGTTCTTTCTCAAACTTCTGATGCCCCAGCATAATTCAAGATTCAATTTTAGTAATATATTCTTTAAAAATTAAACTAAATGCATAACTCTTTTCATAAAAATCAATAACTCCATCTGTTTGAGTCTTTCAAAGTGATATCACAGTAATGTTAAACAAAAGTCTCACCCAAAAATCCAAACTAGAATGGATACAGACAGGTGGAGAAAAAAAAAACTGTCTCCAGAGCAAAATTAAATCCTAGTAAAGGGCCATCATCAGTTCTCAATAGTATGATGTCATTCTCAGGGAGCAACCACAATTCTCCTAGCAACTTGTTCAAGCTCCCTTCGTCCGTTTTGAAGTTATTCTCCTACCCCTGAAATACAATCGGCATAAATCAGTTTGAGAACCAAGATGGAAATAAATATTCATTACTGAAAGGAAAGGTAATATGTTCATTCTTATGTTCTTTTGTGTTTGACGAAGAAATAACATAAAAGATGAAGTGTTGAGGCAGATTGTTGCATCCCAACACAACTTATGACGAAATACTTTCACACAACTTAACCTTTTGGATCAACCTCAATAACGGTCATGCTTTCCAGCGGTTGCAAAATATGTCTAGCAATAGCACCACTGCTCTCGCAGAAATGTGGGGGGCAGCTTCCATTCCTCTGGCTACCACCATAAATCCTTTTGAAAGCACCAACACCAACACCGCCTCTCAGATAGATCTTTCTTGCCATAGAAGCTGTAATGAAAATTGAACTAAATGTCTAAATCAGTATAAAATTATGTCAAAAAAGCAGAGTTTATAATGTCAGTATAGGCAAGCACAAAAACTCATGCTTTTTTAAGTACAATCAAATGTACTAGCAACCTTATCTACTCTAACAAAATACCAATCACGATCGTAGGGAGCAAACTCTTTAAACCTATCAGTTTTTACAAGACCTGGCCATTCAAGAACATTAACCCATCAATAAACTGAATCAAAAAAGCTAATAAATTGTTAACCTATTTCCCAACAGAGGCACTGTTTTACAATTTGTCTCTAACATTATTAACATCACAATGCAAGAAAAGTTCAAAACTTTCACATACCATTTTACCTTAACACACAGAAAAACAAAAGCAAACCATTGGGGAAAAAAGGAAGCACAAGGATAACAAGTAAACGAACGCACACAGAAACAGAACAAAGAAGATACCTCTAAGAACCTTGCTTCTTGTTCCAACCTCTAAGAAGACTAATAATCTGTGTGAAATAGGGCAAGGTTCATTGAACACTTCAAGAACCAAAAAAAAAATAATTTAGATCTTTCTTGCCATAGAAGCTGTAATGAAAGTTGAACTAAATCAATCTAAAATTATGTCAAAAAAGCAGAGTTTATAATGTCAGTATAGGCAAGCACAAAAACTCATTCTTTTTAAGTACAATCAAATACACTAGCAACCTTACCTGCTCTAACAAAATACCAATCAGGATTATAGGGAGCAAGCTCTTTAAACCTAGCAGTTTTTACAAGATCTGTCCATTCAGGAACATTACCCCATCAATAAACTGAATCAAAAAAGCTAATAAATTGTTAACCTATTTCCCCGACAGAGGCACTGTTTACCAATTTGTCTCTAATAGTATTGACATCACAATGCAAGAAAAGTTCAAAACTTTCACATACCATTTTACCTTAACACACAAAAAAACAAAAGTAAACCATTGGGAAAAAAAGGAAGCACAAGGTTAACAAGTAAACGACACACACAGACATAGAAGGGTTAAGTACTGAAATCGTCCCTAAGGTCTGGGGTGAAAATCAAAATCGTCCCCGACCTTTTTTTGTTATTAAAATCATCCCCAACGTTACAAAACGTTATAAAATCATCCTTTTTTATCTCAATTTTATTTTTTGACCAAATTACCATTAACTATTAATACAAAAATAAAAACAAAAACAAAAACAAAAAGCTCCTCCCCCCCAACCCGCACCCGCACCCCCACCTCCGATGTCTCTTCCCAGTGGGAAAACCCAGCTTCTTCCTCTTCTTGTTCAACTTCAACGCCGCCACCCTCCTCCGCCCTCCCCTCGCGCTCTCTCTCCTCTACTCCTCCGCCACCGGCAACTCCATTTTTGACCCCTTAACGCCTCTCACTTCTTCCACCCCTTCCTCTGCCACACTCACTAGCCTTGGATCTTGATATCACTTCTTCCACCCTTTTCCCTCTCCCACCCAAAAAATCCCAAGTCTTCTTCTCTCCTTCAGCAACAGCAACAAGTAAATCTGGCAACAACAATTCTTTTTCTCTTCTTCACTAGCAACAACAACAAATCCAGCAAATTGAACAATAACAAATTCAGCAAAATAAATCACTAACAAATTTAAATTTAACAACAGTTCAACAATCATCAATTGTACTTCAAATCCAAAATCAACAACCACATAAATTTAAAAAAATTAAAAAAAAGGATGTTCATGTTCTTAAATCTCAGCATGTCGAACACCGAAGCCAAACACCGCGAAGAGGAGGAGGCTCCTGCCGGCGAGGACGAGGACACCGGAGCTCAAGTAGCTCTGATTGTCAGACTCGAAGAGGTCACCGTCTCCAGTGGAGAATAGCATCTTTATTTTCTTCGCAAGTGAAAATGGTTCAAGCAGAAGCAGAAGGAGAAGCAGAGGCAGTCAATCACAAAAGAAGAAGCAGCGCCAGCGGAATCCCCCTCCCGATGATGACGCGACGGCGTGGTCTTCCGATGATGACGCAACGGCGGCGGCAGCGGCAGCGGCAAGAAGAAAAAATTGAAGTTAAAATTGGGGTTGGAGATTTGAAGAGAGGGGCACGAGGAAGGGAATGGGGGGGGGGGGTTACGGTAGTGGGGTGACGGGAGTGGGGTGAGGGGGTTACGGGAGGGTGAGGGGGTGAGGGGATGAGGGATGAGGGATGAGGGATGAGGAATGAGGGGTTGGGAGTCGGGAGTGGGGTAAGGGGTGAGGGGTGAGGGGTGAGGGATGATGGGTGGAGGGTGAGGGAGTGGGCTGAGGAAGTTAGGGAGGGTGAGTGAGGGAGTGGGGTGAGAGAGTCAGGAGGGAGTTACGGGAGGGGGAGGGGGAGGGGTTTGGGGAGGGTGGTGGTGGCTTGTTTTAATTTTTTAATATTATTTTTAATTATTTCTATTAATAATGAAGGGTAATATGGTAAAAAAAATAAAATTGAAGTGGAAAAGAATGATTTTATAACGTTTTGTAACGTTGAGGATGCTTTTAATAACAAAAAAAGGTCGGGAACGATTTTGATTTTCACCCCAAATCTTAAAGACGATTTCAGTACTTAACCCGAGATAGAACAATGCAAAAAAAGTTCAAAACTTTCACATACCATTTTACCGTAACACACAGAAAAACAAAAGCAAACCATTGGGAAAAAAAAGGAAGCACAAGGTTAACAAGTAATAGGGCAAGGTTCACATAACAAAGAAGATACCTCTAAGAACCTTGCTTCTTGTTCCAACCTCACGTTAATGGTAAAGAAATGATAAAGAACCGAAAGAAATGATAAAGAACCGAAAGAAGAAGAATAAAAAATTACCACACAAGACCTCACGGTTTTGCTTTTGACGATATAGATGCTAGCCGAAATCCCACACACTCACTCGTCAAATGCATCATGCTAGGAAGAGGTATCCACATCCTTATAAGGCATGTTTCGTTCCCCTCCCCAACCGATGTGGGCCTTACAATCCGCTCCCCTTCGCTGGCACATCGATCCGGATTCTGGCTCTGATACCATCTGTAACAGCCTAGATCACCCGCTAGCACGATATTGTCCACTTTGGCACACAAGGTCTCACGGTTTTGCTTTTGACGATAGGGATGCTAGCCGAAACCCCCCACACTCACTCGTCAAAACGCGTCATGCTAGGGAGAGATATCCACACCCTTATAAGACATGCTTCCCCTCCCCAACTGATGTGGGCCTTATATATCACCTCAGCACAACAGAACTGGAAGGTAATAACAGAAAAAGAAAAGTCTGCACAACTGACTTCACTAATTGACTAACTGAATTCTGAGCTCTTAGCTTTTTGGCATAAGCTTCACGTGTTTCATTGTTTCCTCTATCATGGGAGGAATATGCCATGGGAGTTTCCTGAACAGTCATCGGTGGCACACAAAGCATCAAACAGAGATTAACGGAAAAATCAAAAACCCTAACAAATTCTCTCTACTCGAGCCATTCGAGAGAGAAAAAAAAAACACAAATCCAAACTCAGCATTATGCTTCTAGAAGATTCCAGATCTTCGTTTACAATCAGCTGCCGACAAAAAAAACACAAAAATAAAAAAATGCACGACTTAATAATTAATAAATATTCAAAAATAAATAAATAAAATATTGAAAATAGATCAGAAAGAACAGTGAAAATAAGAAAAGAAGAAGCTCACGGAAGTTGTTGCTTGAGAGTTGAAAGCAGAAAGAATAAGTTACATTTAACAATGGAGGTGCATTTGAGTTGAGGCAGAGGGATCTATTCGCGAGAGAGACACAGAGAGAGTAAGAGAGACGAAGCGCGTTTGTGTTTCACGAAGTGTGCGTGATGAAAATGGAGTTAATGCTATGTTTCAAATTAACTTGAGAGTGTGAAGAACGGAAGGGAGAGGACTCATGAAGGGTCAGTTTTACAAGCCAAATAACACGTGGTTTGGAGGTAGTATAGATGATGTAAGAAAGAGAAAATGGGATCTAAAATTGTTGCGGTGCAGTTACGGATTACTATTATTTATTACGGAGAATTGAAAATGGAAGAATGACAATTGAAGATGTCCGTGAATGAAAAAGGGAGATGGTGTCACTAGATAGATATTAGGAAAATGGGAGGTGGATTGTCTTTTTAATGAAATAATCAAACACATTTTATATATTTTTTTTCAATCTTTTTAATATTAAAATTCTTTGTAGTATTGTATTCTTAAAAAAATGATATCTATTATTAAAGTACAAATCATTTAGAAATGACCATCTTTAATTAAACTTTCAATAACTTAAAAATATTAAAAAAAAAAAACAGGTAGTAAAAGAAAAATTAAAGAAAATGAATTGAAAATGCACCATAGTTAGGTGAAATTCCATAAAATTTAAAGCATACATATAAAGTAAACAGTTTATGTTATTTAAACAACACTTTCTCCCTGTATTATTTATGTAACAACAATTATAATTAAGTTCTAATAGCTTTTCATAATCTTAATCTTAGCACTGAGCAATGTACATAAGGTGTAAGTTCGTCAAGTGAAGATCCTCATCAGCAGCAACCCTTTGATGGCCCTTAGCTTATTTTGCTTTATTCTCAAACATGAGTTCAATGAGGGTCTTGTCCCAATCCTCCATCTGTATTTCAGTAAAAAATTCCTATATTAGAAAACATTTTCAAATTCATTTCAATTAAGAATAGTTACAAGTTCTAGTAAGTTTACTTGCCTGCTTTAAAACTGAGTAGTTACTTGTTATTGCAGAGCCATTGTTTGTAGTGGTGAACATCTCATCAGAGATTTCAATGTCCAGAAATTCATTATCGCCCTGTTCACAAAAGTTTGAGACATTCAATTGGTTCGTTCGTTAATTAATCTACGACAAAATACTATGACATCATATGATTCATGTAGTTGACCTGCTATAATAATTGGTATACTAGGCCTAATTAATTAGCCTCAAATTGAGTTTGATTCATCTCTAATCTTTTGGAGATTCAATAATTCTCTATATAGTTCTCTAAGCTCTTATTTCATCAAAATAGTGAACAATAACACATGTATATTGGTAGAAATAAAATGTGGTATGTACTAGTAGCTACTTGCCTGAATTGGACTGAAGTTGTTGCTTGTTTTTGAAGTCTCAGTTGACAGATTCATGTTGTTTCCATTGGATGGAACAATCACATTTCCAGAAATCTGAGTTTGTCATGTTGCAATTAAGAATTTTAGTTTAAGAAAAGATATTAATATGTATTATATTAAATAATTTAATTAAATATGTTAGATTATCATTTAACTATTTTCAGCTATATTATTTATACTCGAAAGATGAAAACATATTCTCTAACAGTGAACTATAAATAATGTGAACAAAATTATCTAAAGTATGATGAACCTGTTGAATAAGATTAGCCGAGTCAGAAAAGTCAAAAAAGTCATCAGGGATTTGGTTCCCTCCAACCTGATCAAACAAGAAAAAAAATGTAGACGGAAAGATTAATTTTGACGTGATATCATTAAAGATCTACATTATTATCTAATAACAATTTTTCTTTTGAAACTTTTATAGTAGTAGGTAATTTAGTTAAAATATTTTGGTTCCTAACATTGTTGAAAAACATAATGTACCTGTTCAGGAGATTGCACCACATTAGAAGAAGTGGATGAGTGAGGCTTAAAAAATTCTTTACCGTCTAGTTTCTCGACTGCCTGGTCATACTATAAAAAAGTGACGAAGCAAGTAAATAATACAATTACCAACATTTTGTGAAAGTTTTAAAATAAGAATTTAATTTTGATATATTATCAGTATAAAATAATTTTACACGCACGTGTATCTAATTACGTAATACTACCTTAATAAAAATAATTATTTTTTTTATTAATCATATAAATAGTCTCTAAAACAATAAATATAATTGTATGATTGTATAAAATTCTTTATATTAAAAATGCATCAAAATTTAACTCTTAAAATAATCTATAACGTTTATATTGCAAGTGATAGTCTACATTACCCGTAAAAAATGTTTATCTAAATTACTACCTCCTAGGCAATGATCTTCCAAACCCTATATTATACCATTGATAATTTTAAAGAGTAATGGTAATCCTTTAAGGTAGTAACATAAAATAGTACTAGAGTTATTAGATAATGTGGCAAATGAATTCAATCAAAGATTTTGGTTAATTGAGAATATAAAAGTAGATAGGCATGCATTAAAGTTAAATCCATGCATATAAGTTTGATTTTTAAATAACTCATGTACCTCTTTGAGAATATATATGCATGTCCTCTAGCATGAAGAGAAGGTTGAAAAGAACGTAATCATCATCATCTAGAATACTCTGATCCTCATTGATTGCAGTTGCATTTTTAGAGTGTTCTTCATTGCTGTCGCAAGGGCTTTCAACAAGCGGAGGCAATTCTTTGTCTTGGATCCCTCCTGAATTCTTTTGTGCTGCTGCATGATGCATCAACATTGCTGAAAGTTCATCAATAATAATTCCATTATTGTTAGCCGCGGTTGCAGGAGGCCGCGGTGGAGGAGCATAATATCCAGCAGGAGGAGGAGGAGAAGGCGGAGAAGCATAGAATCCAGGAGGAACATAACATCCTTGAATCGAAGCAGGATAATTTCCATTATTCCCAAAAGCTCCCACGTTGACATTATTGATAGGAGCTCCATCCATGAATCCAAATCCATTAACATTACTATTATAGTGGTTATTGGAAATGGAAATAGGAATAAGAACAGGAACAGGAACAGCATTAGTAGTTGCACCACCAACACCATTGAACCCTCCATGGCCTTGGACACCATAATTATACTTCATTTGATTGTGAATTCCTGCAGGGGGAACACTAGGGTAACAAGAAGGAGCAGCATTCATCATGGGAATGTTATTATTAACATTAGGGTTTCCCAAAGAAACCATGTTTCCCGTTCCAAGATCATAGCTTTGATGATACACTCTTGGATCATACCTCTGCTGCTGATGATTGTTAATCCCCATTGGTGATTGAGCATAGTTTTGATGATGCATTACTGGATCATATGGAGCATTAATTGGAAGCTGATGATGGATCATAGTGTTGTTGTTGGCATTACCAATAGGAGCTTTTGGTCCAAGGAATTGGGGTGCAACTCCAAGACTCATGACTTGGTTCAAGGCTGTGTTATTATTGGTTGGAATGAGGTAAGGAAAATTAGGGTTGTAAGGGTGATGGTAATCAAGGAGAGCTTGGATCAATGAAATGGGTAAGGGAGTTATATAATAATTATTATTATTAAGCTTCTCATATAAGGCTTGTAATGCTCTGATCATCTTAATTGGAAGCTCAGCAGCGAACCTTGACCTTAGTGTTCTTTCAGATATTCCTGCAATTATCCTTTTCTCTGAAATTTTTTTCAGAAATATGCGGTAATTCTGCATGCGTATGCATGCATAAACGTTAGCACTTATTGTTTCAGAATGTTACATTATTATTCTTCTTAATAATTCTCACCAACACAAATAATCTCAATTCATGGTATATATACCTCTTGCATGCTATGAGTAGTGAGCCGCAAAAATAAAATCCGAATTCTTTCTAGAAAATAGCTAACTTTTATCATGTTACCAAACACCAATGAAAACCCAAGTACACATATTTGAGCTAATGATTCATAAAAAAATTTCAGTTTTTGCTTCGAAGCAAACTTGTGGCTTCCTTTATTATGTCAAACAGGACTTTTCAGTTAGATAGTATTTCACCAACATCAATCATTTTTATAGTAATACCATATAGTACCATCGAATTAGATTCGTATAAGGTGATATGATAAAAATGAAAACAACACAAAAAGTCAATAATTAGTTTTTGTGAATTTTATTTGGATGCATAATTTTGTTAGGGTATCACATGCATATTGAAATTAGGACTTATGTATACATATCAAGGTATGTAAAATTGAGATTTTAGGGTTTACATAAAATCTAAAAAATAAATTAAATACATAAAATATAAAATTATAATAAAATTTTAAGTAAAAATATTTTAAAATTGATTATTTAACTCATCCAAAATTATAATATCGAAAGATTATAAATGTTAAATCAAAATTCTAACTACTAAATTAATAAGCTTTTAGAATTTTTTTTTCGAATGTGTGAAATTTTTTTAAGTTATTGACTTATTTTTATTATTTTCATAATAAAATCAAAAGTCAAAAGACTTTAATAATAAAAAGTAAAGAATTGCATAAAAATATTGTCTATTTTAATTATATTCGTAAAAAATTAAAGAAGTTAATTGGATAAAGATAAAAATCAAATACCACTACAAGAAAAACACTCATTCAGGTATACTTGAAAAGTGTAGCCAAAAGTGAAAAAAATGATGTCTTAGGCTACGGCTACGCTTTCTGGGATACAGCTACGCTTTTTGGGGTAATTCCTATTCGGCCGTTACCTATTCTCAAAGGCTACGCTTTTCTGTACCAAGGGCTACGCTTTTGGCGTTTGGAAATAAGGTGCGCTTTTCAAGTGATGCTATCCAAGACCAAAGGCTACGTTTTTCAGCTTCCATTTTTGCCAGACTAGGATACGCTTTTCAACATCCATTTTTGCCCGACTAGGATATGCTTTTCAACACTACTGCATCACCTGTAAAGCGTAGCCACATTGTATACCATGGCTACTTTTTATAAGTGTAGCCTTAGATCTTTTGCTATATATATATATATATATATAATACAACATAATAGTTAATATGATTACATGTATAATAATTCTGCATTTTTATTTAAATGAGTTAAATATTATAAAATAAAAATAAATACATAATTATACTAAATAATTTCTTTAAATAATAAAAATTATCTCTAACCAAAATATATTTATAATAATGATTCAAAAGTACTAGAATGAAGTTAATTGTAAAAATTCATACATCTCATACTAAAGTAAGCATAGCCATATTAAAATAACCATAATATCACTTAGAATTTACAACTAATACTCTACAAAAAAACATATCCTACATACATAAGTATCTTCTAATAAAAGTTATTAATCAACCATAGATGTAAAGATTCTAAACAGCTCTATCTTAGCTAATAAACCACAATAATAATAAGCTTAATCTTCATTGCTTAATCTTCATTGTTACCCTGCATAATTATATAGAAAAGTAGTTAGAAAAATATTCATAACTATTCTGTTTTCCAAAAATTTCTTAATAGGATAAAATAGTAAACTTATATTATTAATCATTATAAATATGAATAAACATGATAAAATATTAACTCCATATTGATCATTTAAGTAAAGAGTTAAAGATAAAGACAATTATGTATTTATGCTTGTTATTCTCTCATTACAACTATTTTAAATGCTTATTAAGTATATATATAGTTATAATTGTCAAACATTTTTTTTAGTTTTAATCTTGACACGATAAGAGAATGAAAAGACAACATAGAAGCATAATGAATAACAGGTCATCATAACCACTCCTAAAGAGGAATGAAAATTAAAAAACAGTAATGGCACTCAATGAGGAACATACATGATAAGAATATACCTGTGCTTGTAAAAGCAGCCCTTCATTTGTATCATTTATCAACTCATTTCCCTTGTCAAGATGAAGTTCACCATGTTGAGAATGATTTGCTACAGGGCTAAAATTTCTCAACTCCAGTGCATCTTCAAGTTGCTGTTTCAGAGAAGCAATCATTTCTCGCGGATTTTCAGTCACCGATCTGATCAACCAAATTACTCAATTAGCTAACATCATAAAGAAAAGAAGAATAATATTAATTTTAAAGTAATTTAAGATTAGGCTTACCACCTTCTGATTAAGCTGTTCTTGAATTATATGATTATCTGCTACTTTGACCTGAATGAGCACAATAACATTGGACTCGTCAGAAAACAGCTAGCAGCAAGGCAATATGTTCATGCATCATCAATTGCCAATTGCAATGTCTATGCTACATAATAAAGGCACTGCTGTCTCGCATGATTAGCAGCATGGCGATTAGAAAATCAATTGGATTAATGACATACTCTCTGTTTTTGTTTAAGTTGGAAAATACTACAACAAAGTTGACTTTAAGGACTAAATTTAGGATTTTTATTTGCCCCTCACATGATCCACTAAAGCCCTTCTCAGTGCTAGCTTTCATTTGAACCCTATCTGGAGTCTGGACTTTCTGTTTAATGTGAATGATATGTATGGATCTATTAGAAAGACGTAAATAATTCTCACCTCAAGTTCGAAAGATTTCTCATTTAGCTGTGCCATAAACTCAGAAACAGTCTTCTGCATAAAAAAACAGCATTAAGCTGGACTACTAACAAGTGAAACAGCACAAAAAATAACGTCAATTGAATGTACATGTGACATCCCTGATTGATCCATCTTATCTGAAACAATGACAGAATTAGAAATTTGCTTTTCCAGCAAATCTATTTGTTCACTCTTTGCCCCCATATTAGGCATTCACTTTGGCTTCATTCAAAATTTTAGTTGAACCTCTGATAGAAAAGAGAAATAAAGCTGGCAGAAACATACCAAGATAAAGTCTTATTGGATGTTGAAAAGATAGTTCACGAGCATACCCAAATTTCTCTTGAGGACGCCACGAACTACACTTTAAGTCTGAAAGAGGTGGGGGAAAAATGAAAAAATCATCCTTGACAAAACATTAAGGTGATTTTTCAAATACATAATTAAAGATGATTTTTCAAATACAGAGGTTTCATAGTTGCTTCATGCAGGCTACCTTTATCACCACATCTTTTATGGAAAGACTCATGAAAGTTTACAACATCATCTGAGAAAAAGTACCTAAAGAAGTCTTCAACCTTTATCTGCAGTTTGTAAATTTAAAATTTTAAAATTTCTTATAAATTTACAAGACTAATATTAATAAAGTCAACAAGGGAAAACTTGAAAATGAAAAAAAAATGGTATAAAAGAATAATTTCATTAAGATTTAAGGAGAAAGATAATATGATAAAAAAGTAAAACAAAGGATTCATCTATAAAGCATAGCTTTTCAAACCCTAAACACAATGGGCATGAAAAATTGATCAATTTTGCTCAGGCAAAGTTTCCTAGGGTTATATATTTAATACTTTTTAACTTCTCAGAACATAAATAAACAGAGGGGCTAGAGAATTTCAAAGACGGGATCAATCAAGTCAGTTTACCAACTTCTACTTAAGTATAACAGAAATTGTAGTTAAGCAGAGAGCTTATATGGCTAATCCACTACAGTTAACTATTTAAGTATAACAGAGCTGCAATACATATAGCATACAAACTCCAAACTCATCAAAACTTCCCGATTGTTACAAACTTCAGGCAGGTTATTTTGTGACAATGTATGATAAAGTATACGCCTGAATCAATATAACAGTAAAAATTTCATTTTATTTATATTTCAATAAATTTCTCGACATGCCATTTGGATTCAGTCTCACAAACTACACTTGAACTACACTTGAAGTCTGAAAGGGGAGGGGGGGAAAATGAAAAAATCATCCTCGACATGCCATTTGGATTCAATCTCACAAACAAAAATACCATGCATCTTCATCAACAACAGCATGCATGTTATCAAATCACAGTTCACAAACCCATATTTCACATATTAAAACCCCCAAATTAAAACCCTTAAAATCGGAACCCTAAACCTCTGAAATTTCAGAACCAAAATAGAAATCATTACATACCTTTTCAATGATGTGAGCACAGAGAAGACGAGATGAGAAGCACGGAGATGACGATGCCGAGGGCGCCGCAGCGACGATTAGTGCAGAACACAGAAGAAGAGCAATGGTCAGTGCAGTGGTGACAATGAGTGTCGATGGCGAATGGTGAGCGGTGACTGGCGGTCAGTGGTGAGTGGTGATTGGTCAGCTGGTGAGTGGTGAACTGGTTTGCGCATCGATGTGGTGAGTGGTGACTGGCGGTGAGTGGTGACTGGGTGGCGAGGGTCAACGGCGACAGTGAGAAGGAGAAGGGTGATGATGAGTGTCGTAGGTGATGAATGTTGAAGGTGAGAATGGCGAAGTTGAGGGTTGTTGAGCGCGAAAGGGTTGGCGAAGGTGAGGTTGTGCGCGTATTGAAGGTGAGAGGGTTATGTTGGAGGGAATTGAAAGGAGAATAAAAATTTCACTGAGTGTTAGGATTTGGCTTTCATATATTAGGCATCATTTTTAAAGTACACCCAAAACATAATAAATAAGTTATTCTTTAAAAGTGTTGTGTTTGATACAAAAAGTGAACGCATAGATATCAATTTATGACTATGCTTTATAAGTGATTTCTATAATATATCTAAGGCTACACTTTTTAAATGATACTACAATTGTGTATTCTTTTCTCTTATAAAAAGATAACACGAAAAAAAGCGTAGCCTATTCTACGTTTTTCAAATGTAATTTAAAAAAAGTATGACTGAATAGATATTTTTTTGTAGTGTATACAAAAAAAAATAAAAAAAATTTCTATTTTTAGTATCACAAGAATCTTACTTTTTGTGTGTCAACATTTATTTTTCGTAACAATTTTATCAAAACCACTTTTCAAACAAAAGTGGTATAAAAATCATAATTTTTTTTTGTTAAGATATTAGATTATCTTTCAGTGGCTCCATATCAACTTATCAAGCATATATAAAGAACTATAAACGTAAATAGAGAATTACTATAATTCTATCAATTAAGCAAATCATGTAAGTATAAGTGAAATAGCTAGAAAAGCAAACCTGCAAGTGACTGGCAACATTTTCCCTAGTCCAGTTTGGCACATTCATCACCTCAAGAATTTTCTTTGGCACCGCCTCTGGACAAATGAAAAAAGCACCAACACATGACAAACAATTACATATGAAGCTCTTTTAAAATAAATAAATAGATTTAACATAAATCTGATTTAAGAAATTCTAAAAATCCTTTTGTATTTCAGGGGTAGGAGAATAACTTCGACTGGACAAAAGAATCTTAACTAAGTTGTTTGGAGAATTGTGGTTGCTCCTTGAGAATGGCATTATACTATTGAAAACTGATAATGGTCTTTTATTAGGATTTAATTTTGCTCTAAAAATAATATCTTTTTTTTTCACTTGTCTATATTCATTTTAGTTTGAAATTTTGAGTAAGACTTTTGTTTAACATTACCGTGTTATCACTTGAAAGATTGAAGTAGATGGAGTTATTGATTTTCATAAAAAGAGTTATGTATTTAGTTTAATTTTTAAGAAATATATTATTAAAATTAGATCTTGAATTATGCTGGAACATAACAAATTTGAAAAAGAACAAAATGAATAATATATGAGCAATACTAGGGAACCAAAAGGGTATTAGCCAAAAATCAGCCAAATACTTTTGGGTGAATCCAAAATCGCTATGAGTTAATATATATGGATGTTTCTTCTGCTAAGTATCAGAATGTTTCTTTTTCATACTAAATGGATGTTCTTTTATATATTTTTCAAATTTTTTTTATTGCAAATGTGAATGTCTCTATTTTTTTAAGAATTTCATATTTTTTTAAAATTTTATAGATATTTAATTATTTTTACTAAAATATAATTAGATGTTTCTTTTGTTAAGTATTATAATTTTTTTTTCATATTAAATAAATATTTTTTTTATAATTCTATAATGGTGTAGTTTACATTCTCTTTAATCATTAAAACGAGGACACTTAATATCCCAAATCGCAGAAAACAACATCTGTAATAAACTCCTAATTACAAACATGTGTGTTAAATACAAAATAGGAACTCAATCATCCACCACTTCTCACTAGCATCATAGCACCATCCACCTTCTTAACCTTACACGCGCCTAACACAAGCGCAGGTAAAAAAAGCAGGGGCAAGAAATTAGTGCAAGCAGTACATCATCGAGCTCCAAAAATATTATGAATATGAATAATGCATCGTCAATAACATCATCAATTTTCTCTAGTAATGGCAAAACTGAAGCACATCCCAATTATGCTCTCTTACACTCATATATGATTGGAGTGATCAATCACAATAATAAGAACGAAGCCAATAATGAATCCCATCAACGTAAGACTCTCTCAACGTTGGATCTAAGATTTGATACAGAGAAGCTATCGAATCTTTTTGAATAGTCTAAAGTTGGAGGATCTAATTTTGATCCCATTATGTTGAGAAAAGTTTTCTTTTTCTTTTTTTTTTCTTCTTCTATTGTTAGCATCAATTAATGTTGAGAGAGGTTTGTGTCTGTGATTGTTGGAGGTGGGTAGGTTAATGTGAGAGAGAAGAAGAAGATTTTTATAGGTTTTAATTAGGTTTATTTAATTAATTTTAAATTTTTAAAATTTTGAATTTGAAAAATTTAAAATTAATTATTAATATAAATTAATATGGTTTTGTTTAGTTTTTGGCTGATATCCTTTTGGTTCCATATACTTTTCCATAATATATTTAGTTGAATATCTGTGACTATCAAATTGCTCTTAAATTTATAAAGAATAATTAAATGCCGTGAATGCATTAGAGGAATGAAATTTTTATGATTTTTCCCTTATTTTGTATGTTGTAGTGAAATTCATTATCAGTTTTCAAATTGGAATTGATGATTCATTTTAAACTTTTTTTAGGCATATTTATAATATAAACGCCATTAATTAATCTAACAAATACCAATAAGGTTAATTTTAAATTATATAGTAATTTACGAATACATGTCATTTGACAAGGATTTTAACTGTTAATAATTTTTAAAAAAATATACATTTGTCTTGATATTTGATATGAAAAAGTCATGAGCTATGAATTATGATTATTACTAATGAGAAAAAATAAAAAATAATGAATAACTAATAAAAATTTAAACTTTTTAGAAGAATTAAGCAATATAAATATCAAGAGAATATCTTGGACATGATCAATAAGCCTAACATTCCTCCCATGTTCTCAAACATAATGAAAAATTTATATACCAAAGAATTTGGAACAAACGTGTGGATGACATTATATTTTGCTTTTCAAAGGAAACACTCGTTAACTTGTGGATATAAAATTATCCTGACAAAGGTTGAAAACTTGAAATGCTATTGCATCTTGTATATGACCCATTTAGGGTGCATACTACAAAATATAATGTTAAGATTTTTCTACAATTAGGTAAAGCTGATCAATACAAATAATGTTCAAAATTAATTAACCTCTCTACTCATAGGACTTCTTTAAGCATATGACACTTATTTTATACATACCCGTGAGTGTGATCCTTGCCACTACCCCTATTCTTGAAGATTACGCGTGAGTGTGATCCTTACCACTACCTCCATTCCTGTTACAATTGTCTTTGTAACAAGTTAGGTTGATTTTGGATTCAAGGCCAAGTTCTTGTTTTCGGTTGGGAGTATCTACAAAGTTCCACCACTAATGCTGAAGATAGTGTTGACATCTGAAGAATCAAAGGGTGACATGAAAAGTGGAAAAGGGAAGAAATTGGATGAAGAGGGGAATTGCAGGCTGGTTGGTGTGGCAAAAGTTGATCCAATTGATGATTTTTTGGTGAATTCTTTTCTTGCCTTTCCAACTGAGTGCCTTGCTTACCTCAATGCTGTGATCTCAATTTCTGTCTCATCTTAAAGAAGAGATCATCATCACACTTTGGACATTGTTAAAATTTATTTTTAGTATTTTCGTAATAAGTTAGAAATATTGAGTAAAGGTTTCAGTGAATACAGAAGTTAAAATTGGATGAGTTTATTCACTCTAGAGCTTACTGTTCTGTGTTACATTTCATGTGTATAGCAATAATGCTGAAACTGTATACTTGTTAGTGTATTGTGGTAAATCATCGGTTTTTATGTTCTTGAGATTTGGATGTGAAATTTGAGAATGTCACAAGTCATAATATCCATGGCCAATTTACGTAAGTTATATAAACATTAATGTACATAATTATATTTTATAAGTATTTATTGCTTTAAATCAAAATCATAATACTAAAATGGTTTGAAGAACAAGTATTTAAAATAAATAGTAAATAATCTAAACAAAGACTTGGAAAAAGAATATATTAAAATCCAGGGACAAAAGCTAAGAGCTTTGAATTAGGGTAGCAACCAAAGGGGAGGACAAAAAAACTTCACATCTAACAATAGTCTATAAAAACGTCTGTTTTCCAAACTAAAGACGCCAAGATCTTGAGCAAGAGCATAGTCACGTGATTTTATCTCTATCATGTTATCGGAGAAGAATATCTGATTTCCTGTCTTTGGATAAGATGCCGGTATTTGAACAGAAGAAGTAAATCCGATCATTAGTATGTAATCACCCAAATTATAAACTCTTGACCATTTTTTTCCATTTTTTTTCAGTTCATAGATGTCGAATTTGTAAGTTTCATAACATTCGCTGTCTCTTCTATCCAAAGGAATGCGAAAATGTCTTACCAACATTAACAAACTTCCATTGGCACATCCAATCAGATATTTAATCGTTAAAGAGCTTGTGTCAAGTCGAGATGGAGGTCTGACTTCATGGATTCCTCCCTCAAGCCGCCCTGATTTTGTCTTTGTATCAAATTCATATAACTGGCCATCACGGTTTACTGCATATATCTTCTCTCCAAAAAATATAACATCTTCAAACTCGGTATCTCTAGTTGGAAACTCTACCCATCTCATATCATTAGGCTTGTAAAAGGCTAATCGACATTGAAATTCATATATGGCAGCCGCCATAAAATTATGATTGTTGCAGTCAGGAGGTGAATTTATAACAACCTTCCAAAGTTGAATTTTATGCGTGGAATCTCGATCTAAGGTGTAACTTTCGTCTGGAAAATCCAACAGAGTGTATTCATCTCCATGATTATCAGGCTCGTACTTAATTACATTAGGAAAAGTTGAGATGTGAGGAAGACCAAACTCAACATTTGTAAATGGATTTAACAGTAGCACGGTACCTTCAGATAAGGATACCATAATTAACCATCCATGAGAAGAACCACGGATGACATAGTTCTGCATCTGCATGTTTGGCAGCATGACATGGTAGATTCCCCGCTCTTTAAGGCCGTGAGTATCAAGAATTTCTTGACCTGCAACAGGTAATTGCATGAGATGATAGATCTCCTCGTCTTCATAAGAATTCTTCTCTGTTTCTTCAGGTATTAGCAGCCACGGAACATTGTTGGCATTGGGAATCTTTGGAAGTTTCAACCTCCATTCTTTGCAAACCAATCCAAGTTGGATATAATCATCGTATGAAAAAAACCGTGTTGAAATTTCTAGCAACAAATCTTCATCAATGTGTGCCCATCCATCAATATCACCCATGTCTGAGCTACAAGCAATGATAAGAAAATAGAAACGAAGTATAAAGGATAGATGAAGAATTTTTGTAGACTTCTAAAAAATTTATTGTTAGCAACTTAGGTCACAGAAACGTTTTTTGACATTTAAAGAATCTGTTCCTGATAACTTAGATTAGAAGAATGAAAATTGAAAAGATACTAATTCCCAGAATTATCTTAGTATTAGATTTTTCAATCTTTTTTATACAACGAAGCAATATAAATCACTCACCTTACTTAATGTATCAAAATATTTAAATAGATCCCCACAAGACTAACTTAAAAGATAAGATAAAATAAAGATAATTTAATTTAGAATTTTGCTAAGGAGACAATGGACTATTTGTACAATGTGTACAATGGGCTATTGAGTTACAAAACTCTTGACCTTTCAGATCTAGCGCTCTAATACCATATCATGATACCACTCATCTCCCAAAAGTTTCAGTTGATAGAAAAAGGTAACACTAATTGTTATATCTCTAATACTCCCATAAACCTCCATTGTACACAATGTATAAATATTATATTGGCTCCTCATATCTTTTCTTTAATTTAAATAAGATTTGATTATATTGAATTAGATTAAATTGGATTTAAATTTAAAATTATAAATATATGATAACTAATTTAAATCAGATTTGATCTTATTAGATTAAATTAGATTTGATTTAAATTTAAAGTTTTAAAAATATTACTAAACAAATGAGAACTAAATCAAATTTTTTAACAAATCTTAACAACCAAGCAAACTATAATATAGACCTAATAATTAAAATTAATATTAAATTTGTGTATTTTACTAAACTTAAAAAAATATTGTTAGATTTTTTGCTATCCTTATTTAACCCAATGAGTAAATGCGCGAAATTCCTAGGCACCAAAAATGGACGTTTAGTACCGGCGACGCATTAAACATTTTTTTTCACGTCCTGGGCCACACTTTCTGAATAATAAAATTAAAAATGGGGCATAAAAAATAATTAAGAAAATAATATATTTTAATAAAATTCCAAAGGTAAAATAGAGTTAATTAAAATATTGAGAAACTAAGATAATTAACTAAAATGTTGGTAAGTTACAATATAATTAGTCAAAATTTACTGATTAAATTAAAATAATGAGATTAAATATAATATTTAACTGTAATATTTAGAAGTTAAAAAATAGGAGAAGAATTTAAGTAAAAATTGAGATAAATAACGTAATCTTTAATAGTTTAACGATAATTATAATAAAAGATGTAAAAAATCATTTAATAGATCCTAATTTATTCATAGAACACCTAGACTAGGAATATCAAGTAAAAATATTAATACAAGAGAAAAGAGAAATGATATTTATAAAAGCGCAATTATTAATCCCTAAGGGATTAAGAAAAATGAAATTTGTAAGTTAAGGATAGCTTACAGAAATCGGTAATTGTTGCTTAGGCTTTCGGACTGAGATAATAATCACAAGAGTATTTGGGGTGAGATAATGATTACTTAAGCCTTTGGATGTAAAATAGTTGTTGAAAGAGTGGCAATTATATTTGTCTTGCTTTAAGGTGCACCGGATTTAAATTTCAGTCGAGACTGATTATTTAAGAATTCATAGTATTTAATTATTTATGATAGTAAGTGTGAGTATGTTGTGTGAGTGTATGAAATATGAGTATAATGTCTAAAATTAAAAACTGTCTAATCTGCTCGGCAAAAGAAATGTGTTTAGACTAAACTAATTGGACTAGGCTAATTCAAACCATTGTATAGTGAGAACGCTCACCAATTAAAAATTGTTTTTCAGACTTTTTTATCTGCTATAAAAAACAGAGCTGCCATTGAAGGCAGATGATTTACTTTAGAGCAGAGTTGTCACGGAAGACAAATGAGATGTTGTATTGTGCAAATTTTAAAAAAATTATATCCAAAATTTGCATTGCATAATATCCAAAACGGATAGACAATCAATCAACACATAAATTTATGACCTATAAAAGTGCGTTGGTTTCTGAGAATAAAATGGGACAAGATACTAACAATAGAATAAGACAAGATATTGATGGACAGCGATATAAAATTTTGTGTTCTTGTATTTTGTTTGGTGATAAACTAGAATAAATTATGAAAATTTAATTTATTCTCATTTTTTTTCATTTAAAAAATTTGAGATGAAAATATAATAATAAAAAATATAATTATGAAAAATTAATAAGAATAATGAAAGAAAAAATGACATTTTATGTTTTTGTATTCTGTTTGGTGATAAACTATAACAAATTATGAAAATCTAATTTATTCTCTTTTTTTTTCATTCAAAAAATTTGAGATGAAAAATATAATAATAAAAAATATAATTATAAAAAATTAACAAGAATAATGAAAGAAAAATGACAAATAAGTTGTGTCTCTTGTTAGTATTCTCGTGTTTTTTCTATTAGGATAGATACAAAATATACTAATTTAGTGTTTTTAAATATATCATCTCTGTCTATATTTTTTATCTGCCAAAAACAATTTTATATCTCTATATTTCTATCTCAGTGTCCTGTCTTTATAAATAAACACGATCTAATAGAACGAGACCTGCAATAGATAACTTTTTTGTATCTTGTGTTGTTGTTTCAAAAACAATAGATTTGATTTAAAATGAGATACTATAACAGCATCTGAATTAATTAAGATTAAAAATTTTGGTTTGACATTTTTTTTTTCAAATTCAATTTATTTGATGGTTAAGTTTTCAAGGCTTGATCTAATAAATAAATATCAATTTAACCCTGTATCTGTTATAATTAACCTTTGTTGAATTTTTTTTTTTTTTAGATTTAATTAGGGCAAATGTTAAAGTTATTGTCTTATTGATCAAAAAATTTATTATAGAAAATTTTACAAAGTTTAATCTCTAGTGCCATTGTATACATTTATTAGAATATAATACTTATAAAAGAGTGAAACTTTCTACAAATAATAATTTTAATTTGTGCTCTAAAAATACATTAGTTAAAAATCATTTTTTATATAAATTTAAATAATTAATTACAATAAACACTTCATAGATTTAATGTTCTATATATTCTCTCTCTAAAATTTAAAATACAAATTCAAACATTTTAAAAATTAGTTAATTTAGATTAAATTCAAAAAATAAAATTATCTCTTTCCAACATTTAAAACGCAAATTAAAAAAAATTCTAAATAACAGTGAATTTGAATTAACTTAAAAAATAAAAATTATAACTTAATCAAATCTAAAATCACAAAACAAATTAGAATAAATCTAAAAAAATTTGAAAATTAACACATGACAACTATAATTATATTGAACCCTAATAACTAGGTAATAATAATTTTGTGATAAATTGGGATAAATTTCATGTGTTTAAAAGTATTTTATGTGTTATTATACTATTTCGAATGTGTCAGTTATGTAGTTTGGTGTATTATTGATAAATATTTTTCATAACTATCATTTATATGAATAAAAGCAAAAACTTTTTTATAGGTATAAGTAATATACAATGTGCCAAAGTTCTAACATTATGTTAAGAAAAATATAACTAAGGAATTGAATGAATTTTGGAGGAATTTTTTTTAATAAAATAAAAAAATATTTAAAAAAATAATATTATTTATTCTTTTTTTTTGCTAACGTCCAATTTTTTTAATGAGTAGGGTTGGCAAACGAGTTACAACCCACCGAACCTATCTACTTAATTCACCAAAATAAATATATTAGACTAAAATTTTTTTATCACCGAAATCCTAAACTCTAATGGCTGAATTTACAGAAAAATTAATCATTCCCACATAATCAATTGGATTATTATTTTCTATCACATCTAATTCATATTCGTAAGAACTCAATTTTTTATAATTTTTTGAGCTTTCTATAATTGAAATTTACAAAATTCAAAAATTACAGTTCATTTCGTCTTAACAAGATGGGTCTAGATAATATATATAAAAAAATTCAATAAATATTTTTCATATAAGATGAAATAATGCTTCTTAATGATGACACTTAATTACCGAGCCTAAATTCATTAGGTAAAATTTTTTTACTATATTTCTTGATCAATTTCACTTCACCAAAATATTTTAAAGATATTTTGAATCTAAAATAATATATGATACTAATATTTCTCATACTGATATAATTATCTGTTTTATTTAATATGATAAAATAAATTATCAATAATTATCATTTTTATTAGTAATTATCCTTCAAAAATTAATCTTAACCACATATTTTATCATTTATATATTCATCCCCTTTTTTATTCATTATTTACCACAAGATTAAGTCACCATATGATAAATTAATCTAGTGATAATTATGATTAGGTCATTAAGATTACATCATCTAAGACACTAATTTCTCTCTCCTCTTCTCTCACAACTTCAGCCATCTTTCCTTCTTGTTAATAAATTACATGTTAAAATTTTATGTCTTGATTTTTAAAGAAGATAAATGAGATAAGATCATACAAGAAGAAAGAAAAAAAAAATCTCTCTCCCTTCATTTATAACGTGATTACCCTTCTCTCTCACCATCATATGTTACTCTATCTTCACTAAATAACACTAAATTATACAAAGAGAAAAAAAAATAACAAAAGAGAGAAAGAGTGAAAACCGAACATTAAAAAAATAAAAAGAGTTAGTGAACTTGTATTCATATAATTCTGTCTCTAATCTTCTCAAATTTAAGACCTCTTTTCAAAAAATTAGTTTGATCAAACAATTTCTCTCATTCACATCACTCTCATATAATTTCTCCTAAGATTTGTGACCAAAATTTTTCATATAATTCCCATCTTTATAATTTTGCCCATATAAAGTTTTTTAAGAAAGAATCATGATCTTCATTTTCTTATATAAGAAATTATCGTAAGAGCTTCTAAGAAGTGAGAAGCAGCATCAATTTCAAACTCAAAGATGAGAACAATTTCCTCTCTTTTTCTTTATTTCGGTTTGAATTTGTAACACTCTAATTTTTAGCACATTATAATCGTATCAAAAATTCAGACGTTGTTTACCTCTAAATCTTTTTATTTTATACCATTTTTATTTAATATCGAGCCTTCGCAAATACAAACTGAATATTTAATTAAGAAAACGAAATAATTTTTACTTTTACTTACTTAATCACAAATATATATATATATATTCACATAACATATATGCATAGACTTAATCAATGATCCTCAATTACAAATTTTACTCCTCTAAAAACTAAAATAATAAATGACGAGGAGAAAATAAAATCTAATAGTTCAACTCGTAAATATAATCTTTTATGCTCCTGTAGTTCTACACTAAACCTTTGCACCTATAGCTAAAAAGGGTAGAAATAGGGGATAAGAATTGGGAAGTTCTTAGTAAGGTCGGGGTTAGAAGTTACGTTCGTTTCATTATATTCTCAATCAATAACAACAGTCAATAAAGTATAATCCAACTCAGTAATTACAGAACATAGAATCCAATCACAAGCACATACAATCACAGAAAACACAATCACAAACAAATATGCACAAATAAGTATGATGCATGCCTAGTCCTATATAGGCCATGAACTCATGTATCGGTTTGTTGCCCGATTCCGGACACTAGTCTTGAGATAAGCGTTTCGTACCGCCGTCTTTATCTCAACTAACGTCCCCTCCACGAGCGTACGCATCGCCGTCCTCATGGAGAAACCTTCCTTTAATTTTGATTTTCAGTGAGCGTTATGCATCGCTGTCCTCATTGAGCCATCCCTATAGTATCAAGTGAGCGTTACGCATCGCCGTCCTCAATAGACACTTGGCACTAAGTCCCAACAACACTCAATTTCTTTTCAATCTTCACTTTCTACTCTACTGCGGTAGAGATCTCTTTAATTAATACATTCTTTTCTATCTGCTCTACTGTGGCAAACATTCATTATAATATTTTCAGTTACTGCTCTCTGTTCTTCTGTGGGAGAGATCTTTTTACTTAATACATCCATTTCTTTTTGTTCTTTTTCTTTTTTTTTTCTTTCTCACCTTTCTCTTTTATTTTTTTACTTCTTTTCGTTTTCTCTTCTTTTCTTTTCTATCATTCCATAATATAAATTATCTTTACATTATTCCCTCGTTTTTTCCTAATTGTCTTATGGAAAAGAATTATAAAATACTTTAATTAAGTCTACGTTCTCTAAAACTTTTAATATCACTCTATTTACTCTTCTCTGACTTATAATAATATTAATAATATCTTTAATAGATAATATTCTTAACAAAATAATAATAACAATAATATAATATAAATAAGATATTTTAAATGATAAATAAATAATATTTATATCCGTTCTTAAAAAATTAATATCGTAAAGCTTTTATTCTTAAATTCTTGTTATCTATGTTTTAAACCTCAAACTTTTAAATCTTTTATTTTTAGCTCAATATTTTTACAAAATTATATTTGAAACTTCACTTATCTCAATATCAATAAAAATAACCCTGAACTTTTATAAAATACCCATTTTTATCCCCGTACTCTATTTATTATCCAAAATACCCGAAAACTTATATAATTTCAAATTGTACCTCGATTTCTATATACAAATATAATGTTACTCTTTAAAAAAAACTTTAAATACTAATCTTCCTCTTATACCAAAACCGAAACCCTTAGCCCTTTCCTTTCAAAATATTACTTGTATTTTAACTCGTTTTCAAATTTTTCGGTTACCAATTTTTCATAACTTTTAATTTAATCTTTCAACCACTAAATATCATCAATTTTCTCAATATTCAAGCTTAATTAATAACAGCCCTCAAATACATCAAAAATAATTCAGTTCTTGTCAGATCTATAATGGCCGAACCTTAAAGCATCAAAATCAACGAGATTCAACAAAATTTCAAGCATAAGATCACCAAAATTCAAGCAATAATAATCAAACCAACAATCACACATCAAGAATCTATTTAATTCACATTAAAATGATCAAATCCTACCTCTGTACAGAAATCACAATGGAAACTCCGGAGAAGCTTTCTAACCGAGCTGCTGAAAAAGAAAACGTCAGAAATCGTCTGTGCCTCCTAGAACTCCAATTGGTCGAACTCAAGGGGAAGAGGAGATACGTCACTGTCAACTTCTACCAGACGAAAGTAGTGCCAACGTGTAGAGAAGGATGATACAAACACTTTTATCAGATTAGATTTTTTATTGGAGTTACGGATCTCAAGAAATCATGCTCGAAAGGGTTGAGGTTCCATGGTTTTCTTTCTCTCTCTCTTATAGTTCTCTTTTCTTTTTTTTCACCCAACTGAACATTCGCATGGCTATTTTGATGATTAATGATGAAGAGTTATTGGTTAGATGACACATGTGGGGTTGGGTGTCGCATTATAAGGCTATTGAGTCAGGAATTTAAGTTATAAATGTCCTAAACGGATAATTATGAAAGCTGGATATATTAAAACACAAGTAATAATATATATGAAATACTAATATAAATGACATTAGCAACATAATAGTAAAAGATATACGGTGAAATATTAACAAAGCTATGTTCACCGAGAAGTACTGATATTTACTCATATTGGTGGATATCGAACTTGTAACACCCTACCACACAGAGTTTTACACTTAAGTCGTAAAATAGAGGTGGTGTGGTATTATGACCTCTAAAATAATGTGTGTGTGTGTGTGTGTGTGTGTGTGTGTGTGTGTGTGTGTGTGTGTGTGTGTGTGTGTGTGTGTGTGTGTGTGTGTGTGTGTGTGTGTGTGTTTACTGAAAGAATATAATATACGAGAAGCCTTGAAGGATAGGTAAAACAAAAATACAAATTAAAAGCGCAACACTGAAAAATAGGAATTACTTGTGTACAAAGAAAGCTAAGGTTTGTAAACATATATACACTGAACACAAGATTAGAGGGTATCAAAAGTACAAAATAACAAGCTCCTAACTCAGCCTACAAAGCTAAGATTGGCCGGAGAATATTTACATACATAAATATATATCCCCAAGTCCCAAAACATATATATGAAACCCTAGTTCTCCATACTCCTTTAAGAGGTACAAAATAAAACAAGTCATTAAGATAGTTCTATACATATGATCATATATAAACAGTACACGAAACAAAGTTCCAAAATATCCACTTCGTTGCAGAACTCCAGACACCTAGTGAGGTGCCTCTCGACCTACATCTGAAAAACACAAATATCTGTATGGAATGAGAACTGGGGGTTCTCAGTATAGTAAAGGTGCCGCATACATAAGATATAAGGTCTCGAAAAAACCAGAGGCTAGGAAATCCTAGAACGCCAACACTCAAATTATAAATCTTAAAGAACTAATGTTGAAACCATAAACGGGTGGTCCTCTAAGGTTCTAACGTAACCAAAACCAAACTAAAACCCTCAATCTCTCCGCCTCTCCTCCATTCTTCCAACTCCAGTGAAATCACATAGATAAACAAGCAGATAATGGCAGACACATGTAGAATACAAGTAATACAGATAGCAAGTATAACAAATAGCATTTTAAAATCACTTAGGCATTCCCAATAAATACACAAGCAAGCAATTCAAACAATATGCATATGATGTATGCCTGCCCTATGACTGATGAGTCTCATTTATCGATTATAAAGCCAACCCGACAAGTCCGGCTGCTAAACCCTAGACTGTTTTCCGATGCGCATCCCTAAGAGTCTATGTTTCTCATATATAAAATTGCTTAATGGGAGTACCCTTCCCGAGAATTTATAAGTGCCCGGTCACCCTTACATCGTAGGGTCAACAGAGTATCGAGTCTCAGACTAGAGCACGTGGTGGCAAGCCACGGTACTTTACCCAGGAAAACTCGTATCTAGATAAAATTTAGTGCATAAGCCGCATAAACATTCATAATCTTTCATAATCATTTCACAACCATTCATCATAGCCATTGCATCACATATACTTCATGTATTCACATTTTTCATATATAAATCATCACTTTCTAACCTTACTTCATCTCTCAAGTTACCTCCTTTTCCCTAGCTTCATCTCATTACTAGGCCTTCTACTAAGATTTAGGTTTAAAAGAGTAAGAATAGAGGCTTAGAGGTTCAAAATTAGGTTTTAAAACACAAAACTTCATTTGTTGAAAACAGGGGCATCGCGTACGCAAGCACCTTACTCGCGTACGTGAGGAACCAAACCCGAAAGGGATGGCCGCGTCGCGTGCAAGTGGTCGCGTACACAATTCCCGAAATCCACTGTTCACGTACGCGAGATACCCAATCCAAAAGGATTGGTCGCGTCGCGTGCAGGTGGTCGCGTATGTAAATCCTGTAGAGAAGAAAATTGGCTAAGTGCTGCATAATTTTAATTTTGTTCACCAAACTTCCGACGCGCATAACTTTTTCGTTTTAAAATTTTTTCATTTGTTCTTCAAACGGCGTAAGCCTCACTGACCCAATTTTTATATGAAAAAAATTAAAATAATTTTAGGGTCCGAAAATCAAGTTATATCCCGCCGAAATTTGGTAAAAGATTAGGTTTTCACAAAAATTCATAAACCTCAATTCTTACCAAAACCAATTCAAAACCAACCTGCCATACACAAAATCTAGCACCACAACACACCATTTACAATACCAAAATCTTCACATCCTATCACAATTAATCATACCTCAATATTACATAACCTCATACCTAAATTCCTCCATTTTATCAACAAGATTATCAACAATCCATCATCTATGCATAATCAATATTATCAACTTGTCAATTATTATTCAATCACCATTTAGTATTTTATTTCCATCATAACAATGATCACCAACACATGCTCAAACCATATCATCAATCATTATCAAAAGTAAGTACTAAGCATTTAACATACTTTATCATTCCAACCTATCCTATGGCCATCTAACCTAAGTTTTCACAAGACATTATATGTTAAATACGAAAAATCAAAATCATACCTTGGCCGATTTCATCGTATAACCCAAGACAATCCACTTAGATAAGTTTGCAAGCCTTCAACACCAAAATTCAGTAACTAGTACTAACTCCAAGCTTCCAATTAAGTTTCCAACATTTCCAATGGCTTCATATCACACCCACCTAGCAAATTTATCACATATATATACCCAAAATTCAATACCCAACATACTTAATCAATGAATTAGCTAGGGTTCTAGGATTTTCACCTTACTCAAACACCAATGAAGCAAAATTGAATATTTTCCTCAAGCTAATCGAATCCTATAACATAAAAGGACCAAAATCTCAACATCCACTTATATAATTTTCAAAAATTTGGGAAAAGAGAGACTGGGAATAAAAATGAAAGTTTCTTAACAAATTGTGCACCGAGCTTTGTAGAGCTCAACGCGTGGCCGCAAACGGTGCGGCGATCGTAGCTCTGGATCAAAAGTTATTTAGATTTGAAACAAGAACAAGGGTTTGAAGTTTGTGTTCTTCACCTCTCCTTGTTTCCCAGCGTGAAATGGTGAAATGGAGAAGGAGATGAGCTGATGCTCATTTTGTTTAATGAGTTGGTTGGGCCCACGGGCTCGGTTTGGGCCCAATTCGATCGGTTCGACTCCTTTGGTCCAATCTTGGGCCAAATTCTTTGAAATTAGTGTCAAAATTCTTATTTAATTAGCTCGTTCTTATTAAACTATAAAATTCATAGTTCTAATTTCTTTTATTAAAAATTGATTTATTGATTAATTATTCGCTAATTTTGCGGGGTTTACATCCTACCCACCTAATTAAGAATTTTGCCCTCAAAATTCAGATTTAGTTACCTGAAAAGAGGTGTGGGTAGTCCTTCCGCATATCCGATTCAAGTTCCCAAGTATGTTCTTCAATTCCAACCTGACTCCAAGGTACTTTCACCAATGATACTTCCTTTCTGCGCAATCGCTTGATGCTGGTGTCATTGATCCTAACCGGGAGTACTGGAAGCGTCAGATCTTCTCTTACTTGAACCGATTCTAGTTCCAGAAATGACCTGCATCGAGAGTATACTTCCGAAGCTGCGACACATGAAATACGTCGTGCAGGTTCAAAAGATGTGGCGGTAAGGCAATCCTATAGGCTACCGGTCCAATCCTCTTCAGAATTTCAAATGGACCCATGTAACAGGGATTTAGTTTCTTCATCTTGATTGCTCTACCCACTCCGGTTGTTGGAGTAACACTCAAAAACACATGCTCTCCTTCTTCAAATTCTAAAGGCTTTCGCCTTTGATCAGCATAGCTCTTCTGACGACTCTGAGTGACAAGCATTTGGCTTCGGATTTTCTTTATCTACTCAGTGGTTTCAGCTATTATTCGGGCCCTAACAAGCTTTTCTTTCCAGCCTCATACCAGCCCAGCGGAGATTGACACATCCTTCCATACAGAGCCTCATATAGAGCCATTCCGATGCTCGCATGGTAGCTATTGTTATATGCAAACTCCACTAGCGGCATATATCGATCCCAACTTGCCGGCTGGTCCAAAACACAAGCCCTCAGCATATCTTCTAGGGTTTGAATTGTTCTCTCTAACTGACCATCTGTTTGAGGGTGATATGATGTGCTTAAACTTAAATGAGTCCCAAATTCCCGCTGGAAAGCCCCCAGAACCTTGATGTGAATCAAAGATCTCTGTCAGATATAGTGGTAGAAGGCACGCCATGCAATCTCACGATCTCCTTAATATACAAATGTACTAACTCCTCCAATATACAATTCATCCGAATGGGTAGAAAGTGAGCTGACTTTATTAGTCGATCCACAATCACCCAAACAGCATCATAACGAACTCGAGTTCTAGGTAAGTCCAACACAAAGTCCATCGCAATACTCTCCCACTTCCATTGCAGAATTTCTAAGGGCTGAAGGGTTTCTGATGGTTTCTGATGCTCAATTTTAACTTTCTGGCAAGTTAGGCACTTGGAAACGTGCAACGCTACATCGTTCTTTATTTTCGGCCACCAGAACATTGCTTTCAGATCCTGGTACATCTTAATACTTTCCAGATGAGTAGAAAATCCGCTTTTGTGTGCCTCTCTTAAGATATCCTTCCGCAAAGTCCCAACATCTGACACAATGATCCTACCCTTGAATCTCCATAGCTCGTCTTTGTCCCATGATACTCTCCACCGCTTTTCTTGCAGCTCAATCGCCAGAAACACCTTTGGTAATATATTATCATCTCGATGAGCCTTCAAGAGTTCAGACTTAAAGTCACTTGAAATTTGCAATTGACTTAAACGTAAAGTATGTACCAGATTCTTCTCTAACCCCCAATTTCAGACTATCAAACGCTTTTAGCAATTCTTCCTCTCGTAACATCATCCAAGCAGCACATAGAGACTTTCGACTAAAAGCGTTCGCCACAGCATTTGCTTTCCCAAGTTGATAATTCAACTCGAACTCATAATCCTTTAGAAGCTCCATCTAACTCCTCTGATGCATATTCAGTTTTTTTTGCTCAAAAAGGTACTTCGGGCTTTTGTGATCTAAGAAAACTTGAAACTTGACGCCATAGAGGTAATGCCTCCAACCATTTAGAGCAAACACAATGGCATCAAGCTCTAAGTCGTGAGTCGGATAGTTTATCTCATGCGGCCTTAACTACCGTGAGGCATATACCACGATATTACGGTGCTGCATCAACACGCACACCAGATCTTTCAGTGATGCATCACAATATACCTCAAATGGTTCATTTGACTTGGGTAACACCAATATAGATGTAGTAGTCAACTTCTGCTTCAATACTTGGAAACTCTCTTTGCACTCAGGAGTCCAGACAAATGGTGCATCCTTCCTAGTCAGCTTCGTTAAAGGTAAAGTGAGTTGTGAAAATCCTTTGATAAACCTTCGATAATAACCCGCTAAAGCGAGAAAACTCCTAATCTCTGTCACAGAAATTGGTCATCCCTAGTCCATTACCGCCTTACCCTTAGCAGGATCCACAGCAATCCCTGTTGACTTACCACGTGACCAAGAAATTTCACCTCACTCTTCCAGAACTCGCATTTAGATAACTTGGCGTACAACTTTCTCTCTTTCAAGATTTGGAGCACAGTTCGCAAGTGACCCAAATGCTCTTCATTATTTTTAGAATAAATCAATATGTCATCAATGAAGATGACTACAAACTTATCCAGAAACGGAAAAAAAAAAATCCTGTTCATGTAGTTCATGAATACTGTGGAGGCATTGGTTAACCCGAAAGACATTACCGTGTACTCGTAGTGACCATATCGCGTTCTAAAGGCAGTCTTCGAAATATCCTCGTCTCTAACCCTTATCTGGTGGTACCCAGATTATAAGTCAATCTTAGAGAAAACTCCAGCACCTTGCAATTGATCCATCAAATCATCGATTCATGGTAACAGATACTTATTCTTCACAGTAATTTTTTTTAGCAGTCGATAGTCAACACATAGACGCATGCTCCCATCCTTCTTCTTTACCCGTCATGCTGGTGCTCTCCACGGAGAAACACTCGGCCGGATAAAACTTTTACTCATCAGTTCTTCCAGCTGAGATTTGAGTTCAGTTAATTCCAACGGAGACATTCGATAAGGAGCAATTGAGATTGGCCCGGCTCCAGATATCAACTCAATTGCAAACTCAATTTCTTGAGCAGGAGGGAATTCAGGAATATCGTCCAGAAACACTTCAGAAAATTTACATACAACCGGAATTTGCTCTGAATTTTGTTTCTTACCTGACACATTTGTCGCTTATAGAACAACACCCTCACATTCACACCTACTGCAGTTCACAATTACAGAGTTCAAATAATAGTCTTTCATCACAAGCGGCCTTTCTGACCCTTCCGACATAAAATGCAACGTCCTTTCAGAACAATTTAACAGCACGTGGTTCTTAATAAAACCAATCCAATCTTAAGATGAGATCAAGACCAGTCATCGGCAGACAAATTAAGTCATGAACGAAAATCATGCTGTTTGACTCGGAATGATACTTGTGGACATTCTAACCTAGTCTACCGGCTTCAGAAGTGGCATTATATATGCACCTTTAAATCATAACCCAAAACTACAATCTTCAATCCTAACTCACTAGCCTTTTCAAATGCTATGAATGAATGTGTAGCTCCAGAATCAAATAAAATACTTAAAAAATTTTCGACTACTTCACAATTACCTCTTATCAGTATCTCAGATCCCTCAACACCTGCTGCAGAAGTGGTGAACACTCTTTCTGGAGCTGTACCCTACCAGTCTCATACTACTTCTTCTTCTTTGAGCAATTTCAGGCCAGGTGTCCAGGTTATCCACAAAAGAAACACACTCCTAATCCTACTCTGCACGAAACTTTAGAATGATACTTTCTGCACCTCTGACAACTTAAATCAGTCTGTGACTACTTTCCATACCTTCTTCCTTAAAGTATTCTTCTTGAGCATGTGATGTGCACAAATTGTTCAGTTTTTTTTTTTTTTTTTTTTGTATGAATAAGTTTCAAATTATTTTTCTGATATAATATATGTTTAATGTTATAAAATTATTTGATTCTTGGCAGAAACCAGAAAGTGAAACCTGAGGAGCAACAAGAAGCAGCAAGATCTTTGGGTATTGAAGCAAACTTGTGGAAGCGATACCTTATTACTGGTCCTGTTGAGCTTATCTGTCGTTATCGAAACTTAATCAAACAATGTCAAATTGAACTTGCCACTATACAAACTTTCATTCAACGATTCAAAATAGCGCAATCTTCAACTCCACACCATGATCAACAGGTATTTAATTTCTTTTTAATTTTAATTTCTAATATAATGAATGTCTTCTAATTTTCTGCTTATGCAGGACCAAATTGAAAATACAGCAGGGACTAGTAATAAGGACCAAAATGAAAATAATGGCAAATCTTAGACGTTAGATCAAGCTGACATAACTGTACAAATCATTTAGAAATGACCATCTTTAATTAAACTTTCAATAACTTAAAAATATTAAAAAACAGGTAGTAAAAGAAAAATTAAAGAAAATGAATTGAAAATGCACCATAGTTAGGTGAAGTTCCATAAAATTTGAAGCATACATATAAAGTAAACAGTTCATGTTATTTAAACAACACTTTCTCCCTGTATTATTTATGTAACAACAATTATAATTAAGTTCTAATAGCTTTTCATAATCTTAATCTTAGCACTGAGCAATGTATATAAGGTGTAAGTTCGTCAAGTGAAGATCCTCATCAGCAGCAACCCTTTGATGGCCCTAAGCTTAGTTTGCTTGATTCCCAAACATGAGTTCAATGAGGGTCTTGTCCCAATCCTGCATTTGTATTTCAGTAAAAAATTCCTATATTAGAAAACATTTTCAAATTCAATTCAATTAAGAATAGTTACAGGTTCTAGTAGGTTTACTTGCCTGCTTTGAAACTGAGTAGTTACTTGTTATTGGAGAGCCATTGTTTGTAGTGGTGAACATCTCATCAGAGATTTCAATATCCAGAAATTCATTATCGCCCTGTTCACAAAAGTTTGAGACATTCAATTGGTTCGTTCATTCGTTAATTAATCTACAACAAAATACTATGACATCATATGATCCATGTAGTTGACCTGTTATAATAATTGGTATACTAGGCCTAATTAATTAGCCTCAAATCGAGTTTGATTCATCTCTAATTTTTTGGAGATTCAATAATTCTCTATATAGTTCTCTAAGCTCTTATTTCATCAAAATAGTGAACAATAACACATGTATATTGGTAGAAATAAAATGTGGTATGTACTAGTAGCTACTTGCCTGAATTGGACTGTAGTTGTTGCTTGTTTTTGAAGTCTCAGTTGACAGATTCATGTTGTTTTCATTGAATGGAACAATCACATTTCCAGAAATCTGAGTTTGTCATGTTGCAATTAAGAATTTTAGTTTAAGACAAGATATTAATATGTATTATATTAAATAATTTAATTAAAATATGTTAGATTATCATTTAACTTTTTTCAACTATATTTATACTCGAAATTAAAGATGAAAATATATTCTCTAACAGTGAACTATAAATAATGTGAATAAAAATTATCTAAAGTATGATGAACCTGTTGAATAAGATTAGCCGAGCCAGAAAAGTCAAAAAAGTCATCAGGGACTTGGTTCCCTCCAACCTGATCAAACAAGAAAAAAAATGTAGACGGAAAGATTAATTTTGACGTGATATCATTAAAGATCTACATTATTATCTAACAACAATTTTTCTTTTGAAACTTTTATAGTAGTAGGTAATTTAGTTAAAATATTTTGGTTGAGGTGATGATAAACTTTTCATAATTCTTTAACCATCAATTACACGAAGTTAATGGCATGCAGAATATATTTATTATTTATATATATATATATATATATATATATATGAAAAACATAATGTACCTGTTCAGGAGATTGCACCACATTAGAAGTGGATGAGTGAGGCTTAAAAAATTCATTGCCGTCTTGTTTCTCCGCTGCCTGGTCATACTATAAAAAAGTGACGAAGCAAGTGAATAATACATAATACATTATCATAGTAAAGTAATTTTACAGCACGTGTATCTAATTACGTAATACTACGTTAATAAAAATTTTTTTTATTAATCGCATAAATAGTTATCTAAAACAACAAATATAATTTTATAATTGTATAAAATTTTTTATATTAAAAATGCATCAAAATTTAACTCTTAAAATAATCTATAACGTTTATATTGCAAGTGATAATCTACATTACCCGTAAAAAATGTTTATCTAAATTACTACCTCCTAGGCAATGATCTTCCAAACCCTATATTAATCATACCATTGATAATTTTAAAGAGTAACGGTAATCCTTTAAGGTAGTAACATAAAATAGTACTAGAGTTAGATAATTTGGCAAATGAATTCAATCAAAGATTTTGGTTAATTGAGAATATAAAAGTAGATAGGCATGCATTAAAGTTAAATCCATGCACATAACTTTTGATTTTTAAATAACTCATGTACCTCTTTAAGAATATGCATGTCCTCTAGCATGAAGAGAAGGTTGGAAAGAACGTAATCATCATCTAGAATACTCTGATCCTCATTGATTGCACTTGCATTTTTAGAGTGTTCTTCATTGCTGTCGCAAGGGCTTTCAACTAGCGGAGGCAAATCTTGGTCTTGGATCCCTCCTGAATTCTTTTGTGCTGCTGCATGATGCAGCAACATTGCCGAAAGTTCATCAATAATTGTTAGATTATTGTTAGGCGCGGTTGCAGGAGGAGGCGGCGGAGGAGCATAATATCCAGTAGGAGGAGGAGGAGAAGGAGAAGCATAACATTCCGGAGAAGGAGGAGGAGAATAGAATCCAGGAGGAACATAACATCCTTGAACCGAAGCAGGATAGTTTCCATTATTCCCAAAAGCTCCCACATTTACATTATTGATAGAAGCTCCATCCATGAATCCAAATTCATTAACATTACTATTATAGTGGTTATTGGAAATGGGAATAGGAATAGGAACAGCATTAGTAGTTGCACCACCACCACCAACACCAACACCATTGAACCCTCCATGGAATTGGACACCATAATTATACTTCATTTGATTGTGAATCCCTGCAGGGGGAACACTAGGGTAACAAGAAGGAGCAGCATTCATCATGATGGGAATGTTATTATTAACATTAGGGTTTCCCAAAGAAACCATGTTTCCCTTTCCAAGATCATAGCTTTGATGATACACTCTTGGATCATACCTCCTCTGCTGCTGATGATTGTTAATCCCCATTGGTGATTGAGCATAGTTTTGATGATGCATTACTGGATCATATGGAGCATAAATTGGAACCTGATGGTGGATCATAGTGTTGTTGTTTGCATTACCAATAGGAGCTTTTGGTCCAAGGAATTGGGGTGCAACTCCAAGACTCATGACTTGGTTCAAGGCAGTGTTATTATTGGTTGGAATGAGGTAAGGAAAATTAGGGTTGTAAGGGTGATGGTAATCAAGGAGAGCTTGGATCAATGAAATGGGTAAGGGGGTTCCAAAATTATTATTATTTTTAAGTTTCTCATATAAGGCTTGTAACGCTCTGATCATCTTAATTGGAAGCTCAGCAGCGAACTTTGACCTTAGGGTTCTGTCAGATATTCCTGCAATTATCCCTTTCTCTGCAATTTTTCTCAGAAATATGCGGTATTTCTGCATGTGTATGCATGCATAAACGTTAGCACTTATTATTTCAGAATGTTACATTATTCTTCTTCTTAATAATTCTCACTATTAAACCACTCTTCCACCTTAACCCATGACAACAATAAAAACGTCTCACGGCCCACAAATTCAGCCCAACAGAATACATAAATTAAATTATAATTTAATTTGTGTATTCTGTTGGGCTGAATTTGTGGACCGTGAGACGTCTTTATTGTTGTCATGGGTTAAGGTGGAAGAGTGGTTTAATACTCACCAACACAAATCATCTCAATTCATGGTATATATACCTCTGCATGTTATGAGTAGTGAGCCTCAAAAATAAAATCCGAATTCTTTCTAGAAAATAGCTAACTTTTATCATGTTACCAAACACCAATGAAAACCTAAGTACACATATTTGAGCTAATGATTCATAAAAAAATTTCAGTTTTTGCTTCGAAGCAAACTTGTGGCTTCCTTTATTATGTCAAACAGGATTTTTCAGTTAGATAGTATTTCACCAACATCAATCATTTTTATAGTAAATTAGTAATACCATATAGTACCATCGAATTAGATGGTTTAATTAGATTCGTATAAGGTGATATGATAAATACGAAAACAAAACAAAAAGTCAATAATTACTTTTTGTGAATTTTAGATGCATAATTTTGTTAGGTATCACATGCATATTGAAATTATTAGGACTTATTACTTTATTAGTATACATATCAAGGCATGTAAATTTGAGATTTTAGGTTTACATAAAATCTAAAAAATAAATTAAATACGTAAAATATAAAATTATAATAAAATTTTAAGTAAAAATATTTTAAAATTGATTATTTAACTCATTTAAAATTATAATATCGAAAGGTTATAAATGTTAAATCAAAATTTTAACTACTAAATTAATAAGCTTTTAGAAATTTTTTTTTTGGATGTGTGAAATTCTTTTTAATTATTGACTTATTTTTATTATTTTCATAATAAAATCAAAAGTCAAAAGACTTTAATAATAAAAAGTAAAGAATTGCATAGAAATATTATCTATTTTAATTATATTCGTAAAAAATTAAAAAAGTCAACTGGATAAAGATAAAAATCAAATACAGAGAGAGAAAATTAAAAAAAATATAATTATTATTTTCTATTTTTAGTGTCAGAGGAATCTTACTTTTTGTGTGTCAACATTTATTTTTCGTAAAAATTTTATCAAAACCACTTTTCAAACAAAAGTGGTATAAAAATCATAACTCTTTCTAGTTAAGAACATTAAAAAAAAAAAAAAAAAAAAAAAAAAAAAAAAAAAACAACTAGTCATTGCAATATTACACTCAAAATATCCAAGTTTACAAACTCATCAAATTCAACCAAACAGATATTAGATTCTTTCAGTGGCTCCATATCAACTTATCAAGCATATATAAAGAACCATAAACATAAATAGGGAATTACTACTATAATTCTATCAAATTAAGCAAAATCATGTATGTATAAGTGAAATAACTAGAAATTAAAAACAAACCTGCAAGTGACTGGCAACATTTTCCCTAGTCAAGTTAGGCACATTCATCACCTCAAGAATTTTCTTTGGCACCGCCTCTGGACAAGTGAAAAATAAACACCAACACATGAGAAACAATTACATATGAAGCTCTTTTAAAATAAATAAATAGATTTAACATAAATCTGATTTAAGAAATTCTAAAAGTCTCTTGAAATTAAGCTTTTTTTTTTAATAATCTGACTAAAATAAATCTTGTTTGTCCCTCGACCTGTCAATCAACCTGGTTAGAAAAAAAATAAATAAAAAATGTTAGATATTAAACTTACTATGTATTCCAATGTGCCTTATGGCTAGGAGGAATAGGTTATGAAGGTAATTTGTCCAAATAATTTTTTTCTTAGGCTTCTTAGGAGCCGATGAGGCTACTTCGAATTCACTACCCTTTCTTTTTTTTCCCTTATTAGCCTTAGACTTTTTTGACGATTGTGCAGATCGTGATGGTGGTAACTCTTCTTGTCCTTCTTTTTCCAATGAATTTTCTATGGCAGCCGGAGCCGGTGTCAAAATTGGAGCTGGAGCCCATGCTGGAGTCGGTGTCGAGACTGGAGCTAGAGCCGGACCTTGAGCTAGGGTCGGAGCCGATGCTGGAGCCGGACGTTGAGCTAGGACAGGAGCCGGTTCTGGAGCTGGTGTTGAGACCTGAGCTGGAGCTGAAACCGAAACCGTACCTTGAGCTAGGGCTAGAGCCGGTGTTGGGGCCAGAACTAGAGCTGGGACCGCAACCGGAGCCAAAGCTGGGCTCGGAGCCGGTGCCAGAATTGGAGCCGGAATCAGAGCTGACTTTGGCTCTGGTACCAGCTTATCATTTCTTGGAGCCGGCCTATCATTCCATGTGATGGGTCTCAGCATATGAAGTGATGGACCAGCCACAAAGCTCTTGGGCATGGCACTGTGTATGTTTGCAGACAACACTGCATGACAAATCAAAAAGAGAAAAAAAAGTCTCAAATGTTACATATATATCTTACTCACTAAAAATTAAATAAAGGATTTAGAGTTTTATTCTGGTATGTTCCCTATTCTTTGCATTAATGAGCAAAGAAACAAAACCGAAGAGGTAAGGAATGAAGGATCAATTCAAAGATAATTCACATGAAAAAGGTTATTTTGCAAACCTTTGAACATTTTGGTGATGTGTTTCCTTCTTTCTTTCTTTTCGTTTTTCTCTTTTATGTATGAGAATGTATGTCTTTTCTCTAATTGTCTTCTCTGAGAGCGAGATCGACACTAAGGCTAGCTCTCTATTTATACATCCACACCCTTAGGACTTGGTATTATGTATACTTTTTGAACAGCCTACAAGGCTCCAACAACTTATAAAATAATCCATATTTGGTTTTGGTGAGAAAATTTCATTTAATTAATACTTAGTTTCAGCAATTAATTTTTTGTTTAATTCAAACACTTTTCATTATTATATATATATTTACAAAAATACTATATACACATAAAAAAATTAGTCATCATATATTTATATGTATAAATACATATAAGATTTAATTTATTTTTAATATATATTTTATAATTTGTACAAAAATAATATGTGCACACTAAAAATAGTCACGTCATTATGTATTTGTGTATCGACTATATTATGTTTACACTAAAATCAGTCACCAAAAATCAGTTATCAGTATAAAATATATGTTGGAATACAAATACATATATTGAAAATAAATTAAACCACACTTATATTTATACACAAATACATTGGTAGCTGATTTTATTGACTGATTTTAGTATACGAATAGCATTTTTGCTTGTGTATAAATACATATATTATTTAACTTATTTTTAATGTGTATTTTATATTCTAATCAGAAATACTCAATGGCAAGTAGAATTTATTATTTTTTGTCAGTACTTTTAGTCATCAACTTAATTCTTTTAGTCTAGTAATCTAACAATATACTTTTACCTACACTTTTGAATATTGATGATTAATTATTGGTAAAAAATAATAAATTCTGTTGACTTTTTAATATTCGTCTATTCTAATATCTATTCTATATAAATAACTGATTTGAATGGTTGATTTTTTATGATTATATAATATGATTGATTTTATATTTTAACAAGTATTTTATACGAATAAGTGATGTGGTATTTGGATTTTTGTATATACTGTCATAGTTGACTTTTTAAGGTAGACATTCAATAATGTATTGTACTACAACTATACTATGTAAATATTAAAATCAGTTATTAGTATAAAATATATATTAGAATATAAAATATATATTAAAAATAGATTAAACATTACTTATATTTATACACAAATATATAATAACTAATTTTAGTAAATAATTTTAGTATACAAATAATATTTTTTATTGTAATATTAGCAAAAATATCTCTCTCCTCTAAAAAATACTAAAACTCATTAAAACATTTACATGATTTTTGGCAACGTACGTTAAATAGGAAAAAATATATAATAAATGACAGTGTATAAACGCTCAACTTTGCTAGCATATAAAGTTATTTTAATTGATTTATTCATAATAAAATTTAATAAACAGAGACTATTTTATAGGGAATGCATGCATATTGATCACTCCTATTTTAATAATATCACGTTTTTTTATACATTTTTGTTAATATACAATATAAAAAAGTCATGCTAATCATATTTAGAATGACATTATAAAAAATAAAAATGATAGATAGTATCATTTTTTATTGTATAATTTTTTTTAAGTTATCTCTTTTAAAAAATTTTAAAAAATAAAAATAATTTTATGTCTGAAGATTTTGTGTAAAAATATTTTTTTATTTAACAATTATATTTAAATATAATAATATAAAAATATTTTTTTATTTATTATATTAAAAATGTCTTTTTTTAAGTAAAAAATATATTTTAAAAATAGATTTAAATTATAACTTTTAAAAAAATATTTTTTATTTTTCAAATATTTATACTTTTATTATTAAAATTTTATCAAAAGTACTAAAAAATTATTAATAAGAATCTTTTTTCTAATAATTTAATAACATCTAAATAAGTTCAAAGTTATATCTATGCTAATATAATTAAAAATTTAATTTTAATACATTTTAGTGCAAAACAAATTTTATATGTGTAATTAATTAAATATTATTATATAAACAAAAATAATTACTTTTAACAACTGTATGTATAGTTATTTAAAAATGGATACAATTAAATAACTTCATAAAATATTTTATACTCTTAATACGTCAAAATTCAAACTAATTAACAAAGTTGCTGATTTATTTATATAAAATCATATTTATGGAAATAAAAAAAAACTAATAAATGTGATTTTTTGAAATGCCCATTACTGTTACCACCACTTATTAGTTATTATAAGATAATGCAAGTGAAATTCATCTCTAAATATTTTGATTTCTGAATGTATGAAGTTTATTAGTAACAAAATCCAGAAGACTCCTTACTCTCTAAATGTTCCAAAGCATTTGGGCGCTGTTGCGGTGAAAACAGAAATTCAAAAAACCAATTGGAAGCCCCCACAAAAGAAAATAAAAAAATAATAATAAACTTTAAAATATAGTATTCATGGGCATGCAAGACTAGATTGATTGAATTATCATGCATCTAGCAATATGAAATATTAGGCAAGGTCGCAAGGAGGTTACAATTATTCCTGTTGTGTACTTACTTTGTGTGGTGATTTTTTTTTTGCGGAGCAATTAATATTACTAGTCAGATTAAAGGATAGGCATGGAGGAGGATTAATAAATATTAGTTTTTTAAAAAATGTTTTTTATTGTAATTTAATTTGATCCCTTTTAAAGTTTGAGTAAACTACCAATTTAACTCCTGACTATTTTTGTAAATGACAATATAATTTCTTAAAAAAAATAGTCCACTTTAATTCGATCTCTCTGATTTATATAATTTTTTCGTTAAGTCCGAACGAACAAACGTCGAACTATCACGTTAAATATATATATATATATATATATATATATATATATATATATATATATATATATATATATATATATAATTGAATTATCACGTTTGTTTGCTGAGGTGTAGTCTTATATCATATGTCAATGTGGATAATTAAAAATAGATAAAGATTTAATTGTGTATAAATTTAAATTGATTAAAAATTTATTTATTTTTATTCTTTAGATAAAACAATGTCGTTTTGACATTTTAGTCAAGAACCTATCTTTTCTAAAAAAATTGATACAATATCTTTTTTCAATTACTTTTATTCATTATATTAATATTCATTATTCAATAAATTCTTTAATGTATAATATAATAAGTACAAACTAATTAATGAATGAAGAATATTAGAATATCATTAAAATTTATTATTTTTGGTCATTATTTAATCAGCAATAATTTACATTTATATTTATAGATATTTATACATAAAAATCAATACAAATTATACTTATATTTATTAAAATTTGTACACATAAAATAATATAATTTGTGTCCATATTTTGCAATGTACACATAATATTAGGCTAATACTTAAGCGTAATAGTTTGCACCAATATTTATAAATGTTTGTATAAAAAACATATAATTTATACTTATATTTATTACAATTTACACGTCTAAATCAATATAATTTGTATCCACATTTTTTAGAATTTACACATATAAATAATAATTTAATATTTATAATGATTAAATGATGGCTAAAATTATAAAAATATGATAGCCATATAGAGTTTCTCTTAATAAATTATTTAAATTAAAAAATATTATTTATTATGAAACTAAATAAATATTTTTTAATTCATTAATAATAATAATCCTATAATATATTATTAGTATTATGATTTAGATCATTTTTGTAATAAAATAAAAACTAATAAACATATTATTTAATATACGTGACATTTAATAATAATATATAGTAGTAAAATGATAATTGATCATTATTATTATAATTATAATATTCTTACTATGTATGTAATTCTTTTTTTTTTTTGAATAATAACAAACTTAATTTTTTTATCTGTTTAATCAATTATCAAATAATATGTTCATTAATTTTTATTTTATTACAAAAATTATTTAGATCATAACGCTACATTCTAGTTTCGCTATCGTTTGGCATCTCGTAAAATATTTTATATTATATTATATTACTGTAAATAAATGTAATTATTATTAATTTATTATAAATTTAATTATTTTACTATATTAAATTTTATTATTCTAATATTTAATTAAAAAAATATAGATCAATATATATAAATATATATAAATGTACAATAACTAATTTAATAATTAATTTTTTTGTGTAAGTAGCATTTTTTTTTTCCTTGTATATATTCACGAATGAAATTTGAATTTAAAATCTCATGTTCGTGTAAAGACGGATCCATAAATTTTAATATAAAGAGGCCGAATTTTAGATAATTTTTTTATTGTATAAAAATAATTAACATATAATTATTAGAGTTAGTTTTTTAAAAGATTTATCAATATATATATAATTTTTTTTATAATTTTATTTTTAATATGATAATTACATAAAAAAATATAACAATACCAATAATACATTATAAAATTATAAAATATCAATAATTTATAACATATTTAGTTAAAAATGATCACATATCTTATTAATTAAAATTAATTCTTTCAAAAATTTTAAAATAAATTATAAATTATTAATTATTTGAAAGACATAGTACTCTTATAAAATACAAGATATAAGATATCTTTATAAAATTTTTTTAACAATGTAAATTTAAAAAAAAATGAGTATTTTTTTACAAAAAATAATATCTAATGTACATAATGTAATTACTAAAATATAATTACGTAAGTCATTATTAATATAATAATATAAATATTAAATATATTAATATAAAAAATAAATGATTTTTTAAAATAAATATAGAGATTATTATATAAAAACTATTTTAAAAGGTACAAAGATTTGAGGGTATGATATTAAATTAGTTAAGTAAAAAATATCAGTGAATTAAATAATTAAGACATAAATCCATCATATAGTAAAAAATAATACATATAAAACTATTAAATTACATAATATTTTTTATTTTTTAAACACATATCTTATATATAAGTATAATTTCTTAAAATTTTGAGAGACCAAAATTACTACTCGCTCTCCCTCTAAGTCCGTCCTACTCATATGGTTGACTTTGCTCATTTTAAAACTTTCCTTTATTGAAGAAAAGAAAAAGATGAATATCTTAAAATTTTAAGGGAGTAATGAATAATTTAAATGAATATAAAACATATAGAGACAAAAAATTTAATATAGATAGAATGTCAAAATTTTATTAAGCACAATCTTAATATATCATATTAGATTGAACTAATATTTAATTTGGTTCTTAAAATTTAAAATTGAATTTAGGGTCTGTTTGGATAGGTTTATAAGTGACTTTTTTTAACTTTTAACTTATGAAAATGTGTAGTATTAATGTCTAGTGTAATTTTTAAAGCAAATTATAACTTTCTAAAAAACTATTTTGGTGCTTAAGGAGAAGTTAAAAAAAAATGACTTCTCTTATAATAAAAAGTTTTTTATCACTTTTCTCTTACAATAAATACTTTTAGAACTAAAAAATCAAACACAAAATAACTTATTTATAAACTATTTTTAATATAAGCATTTATTGTTTAAGTTATTTCTTCAAAAATAACTTAATTAAGTTGTTTCTAAACTGAACCTTAGTTTAATTCTTATAATTTTAATGGATTTAAATTAAACCTAAAATTTATAATGGCAACTCACATTAACCATTAAACTAATTTTTATTAATGAATGTATTAATTAATACATTAATTTATTATGATTTGAATAATTTTTTTGTCTAGATTCTATGTAATCAAGATTTATTAATATTTCAAAAACTTTATTAACATCAGCTGTGGCATCAGCAAGGGAATGCGAGTCAGCAACGTTTTCAGGGTTACGAGCTTATGGCTAGGCAGTAATTGCGATTTCGTCGATCATCTTGGGAAGGAGTGTTAGGGGCCAGCAGATTTTGTGAATTATAACTATTAATTAGTTAACAATAGTGTATTTAATAGTGTGAGATTTCATCTAACGGTAAAAAATCACTCATTTTCCTTTTACTGACTAAGTGCTGGCCAGATTTTAATAAATCTGCTGGCCTCTTAGACTTTGGATTGACGCTTTCTTTGATGGTAGTGAACACTGCATATGGTCACGGTGTAATTAGAGAGAAGGGATTGCGGTGTTTTCTAGAACATGTTACTAACTAATCTTAATTATTAATTTGATTTAAATTATTTTTATTTTAAACTATTTTCATGTTGTTCAACATATATGCTGTTTATCTATACCTTTTTTTCAAATTAAATTTATTATTATAGACTATTTACAAAGATCCTGGAGAATTAATTAAGCTTTTAGGAGGTCTAGTAAATTTTAGTCACATATATTTTAAATAACAAATCTAAATCTTAACAAGTTAACGCCTAAAATCAATACGCCATTTATGAAAATAAGTTCAAGACTAACGTAAATTATTATTATAAATTTTTAAGAGTCGAATTGAATTAATTGTAATTTTAAAAATTTCACCTCAAATTTCAGAGATCAAATTAAATATTAACACCATATAATAAAATATATTTTTATTCATTACTTAATGCAAATAGTTGTATAAATTTATACGTCTATATGTCCCTTATAATTTAAGATGATGTATCATTACATACGTGCAAGAAACGGTCGTAGTATTATATACCATATTAGGTTTTTTTTTTCCTTCATGTACAACTGTACAAGAACAAGAGCATTTAATTCGTTTCCATAATAAAAATAGCATTTAATATTTTTTCGTATTTATCATATTGTATTAAATGTAAATAATAAAATATTGCTCTATTAAAATTTATTCATTAATAAATTTTAAATATTTTCATATTAAAAATTTATTAAAACTAACTAAAATATATAATAATTTGTTTTAAAAAATATAAATGATACTTTATACATATTTATTTCTATAAAAAAACTAATCATGAAATATGAAGAAGTAAACAAAAGAACTTTTCTAAAATGTATTAGAATAAATGAGCAAATGAATGATCTTTTACCAGAATTTTATCCCTTATTATACCTGATTTATTTTGTAGTGACTTAACGAGTTTTTTAAATCTTTTTTCATTTTTGATATAGTGCATTTTTTAAAATAGTATCCATGTATGACCCGAATATTTAGCTTCAACTGCTTAATGAAAAATATCTTTGGTGAAAAATTAATATTTAAGGAATTTCGCCAAATAGAGTGGTTTCTCTCAACAGGTTCCATTGTTTATAAGATTTCATAATATTTGACTCACGTTGACAGTTGTAGGAGTGAACACAGGTCGGTTTAATTTAGATTTATGGTAAATTAGAACCGAACTGATCAAAATATAATTGGTTCGGTTTGGTTTGGAGTATTTTTTTGTATATGTACCTGAACCAAACTAAACCGATTAAGAACGGATTGATTCGGTTCGAGTAATTGGGTATCCGATGACTTTGAAATTCATAAAAAAATAAATTTTTATTTTAAAAATTCAACAAGTAAAATAGAAATAATCCAACGATGTTAAACACCAAATACATTAAAAACTAAACTCATTAAAATCCAAACATATTAATAATGAATAATCATCGTCTAATGGAAAAATCATATATATTTTTTTATTTTTTTATTTAATTAATATATGATCGGGTTTGCGGGTTGGTTCGAGTTCCGCACCCCAAAACCAATATCCGAACCAATCACTAACAAAAGTCATCGGTTTAGTTCGGATTGGACCCGATTATCCGTTAGTTTTAGAACCAATTTAATTGGTTCGGACCGGTAATCGGGTATCCGCTATCCATACTCACCCCTAGACAGTTGACACTTTATAACTGGAAATGAGCTATTTTTTAATTAAAAAAAGTAAAACTATATTAGTGCACAAACTTTTTATCAAGTGACCATCTACTTTAGTCTCTCATTTTTGTTTATTAGATGTTAATTAGTTTCTAAACTTTTAAATTGTGAGAAAAATTAGTTCTTAAACCGGTAAAAGTGGACATTCTAATTTCAAACTACCAAACCTTATATTTAAAAAAGGTAACATATTTCACATCAACTTAAAAATTCAGAAATTAATGACTAATAAACAAAGACCAAAAACTAAAGTAGCTACTAAAAAAAATTTAGAGACTAATTTAGAGCCGTGCTGTATTTATTTTAGATAAATTTAATATCCATCAACCCACTACAATTAAAGAATAGGCTTGCGAATTAACTACTAAAAAAAAACTCTCCAAATGAATATTGAGAATAAAATTAAAATCTACATCATCGTTTGAAACTTTTACTACCGGTATCAAATTTATCGGAGACTATTTTAAATTTTTAATTGTGAGTTAGTTCAATACGTACATGAGTCGTGGTAGCAAGAACAGTTTATTGATTAATTAAATTTTATTGTATATATCAAGTTTGAGAACATTAGTACTAATTTCTTGAATTAGATTTTTAGCACACATTATAGTTACAGGATTATACTTCCTCCCAAATATACAAACATGATACTTGATCCTGATACTATTATAAAAGAAATGGGAAAATAAGTGCAGTTGACTAGAACAAACAAAATTTTGCAAGCTAATAAAATATGTTCGGTTTTTGGAGATAGACAATGAAGAATATGCTTCATTAGAACTAATGTAGAAAATGACAAACTCAAATTAGTAGGACTTAAATATATATATATTATCAATGCATTGAAAAGTTCTTATATATTCTTTTTTTTTTTTTTACCAAAGATAGGAGACTCGAACCCGCAACCTCTTAATTGAGTATGGAGAGACTATGTCATTTGAGCTATAACTCATTGGCAAAATTTGGAAAGATAGGAGTCTCGAACTCGCAATCTCTTAATTGAGTATGGGGAGTCTATGTCATTTGAGCTATTACTCATTGGCCAAAAATTTGGAAAGATAGGAGACTCGAATCCGTAACCTCTTAATTGAGTATGTGGAGTCTATACCATTTGAGCTATTACTCATTGGCGAAAAGTTCTTATATATTCGCATGTGCATTTTATTAAAAAAATATTCACCTAATTAAACAAGATATATCTCTATAATTAAAGCATCAACTACATTGGAGAAACTTATAATTAAATTCTTATCAAAATATATTTAGATGTACCAAAAAACCATATGAACTCTGTTGGGCTATACAATATAATAATGGGCCTATTCAGGCCGATCACATTAAGCATAATAATATAATAGATTGCGTTTAGTTTAATCACCAAACGAAAAAAAGATTTCGTTTAGTTTCAAAAACAAGACAGAACATTCAAAATACGATATAAATAACAAAAATATAAAAACTAATATTTTTATATTTTGTTTGATAGTAAGTGATGAACTAAATATAAGATAGAATAAATAATAAAAAATTTGATTTAGTTTTATTTTTTCACATAAAATTTAGAATAAAAAATATAATTATAAAACTTTAATACTGATAATTTAAAAAAATAAGTTGTGTTTTCATTTAATGTCTTTATATTTTTTCCTTTAAAAAAATACAAAATATATTAATTTAGTGTTTCATAATACAATATTATTTTGTTCATATTTCATATGTCAATTATAATTTTATGTCTTTATATTCATATATTGGTATCTTTTTTTATAAACAAACGCAGTCATAGTATAGATGAAAAATAAAAAGTCTCGAACTAATTTAAGTTGGTCATATGTTACTTAATTTATCTGATCAAATAAGTGTTAAAAATTTAAATTCTATATTATATATATAATAATTTATTGTCCATTAATAAACTGTTAAATAAAATTTAAATTGCAACGAATTAATTTTTAATCTACGTAAAATAAAAATGGTTTTGAGAAGAATTGTAATTAATCAACATCAAAAGGAAAGAGTAGGAAACAAAACCAACAAAACCCCCCTCCCACGAGTTCCACCACCCTAAAAAAATAATGAGAAAAAAATAAAAGATAAAAAGGAAAGAGAATGGTAGCAGTAAATGCAGGTTCCAAATTAGTTAATTGATAATGGATCGAATATCTAGCATAGTGGTGTCAGAAATTAATTTATGAATGAAAGTAAAAATGGTAATGTGTAATAATTATATTGTGGTATGGCGTGTATTCCATAAATGTGGATCTGCTAAAGTTAATAACTTGCAAAACACAGGTTATGTTTTTACTGAACCAAAAATCAGAAAGTTAAGTAACTTACAAAATGCAAGTTATATTTTGTATGAACACAAAATGAGAAAGTTGCATCAAGTTGTAAAACGCAACTTTTGATTGGCAGGAAAAGAGATGGAGGGCTTGAACCATGTCCATGTTTCCTGCATGCAGACATAATCTGTCTTGTTGACCATCTTAGAACTTTAAAAATGGAGGCTGTGTTTGGCAGCTGGCCAGGCCAAAGCACAAGTTACGTTTGGCAATCTCCCCGATTGCATGAACGACATGTGTTGGAGGAGAGTGTTGAGGAGGGTCTTTAAAACACAAAACGCAAGGAAGAGTTGAAAGTTACTGAAGAATGTTGTGTGAGGATTGTGTAGAGAGGGGTTTGAAAGGATTTGAGGAAGCTTGCGGGAGGAAGAAGAAGAGTAGAAAGCTTAGGCTCATTTGGTTCATAAATAAAAAATGGTTCATAATTTTACTACTCTGTGTTTTAATTTTGGATGACTGTAATACTTTTAACTACTATTGCACTTAGTTAATTACCTACTTGTTTTTGGAATTTGCACTAACACTTTGTTGCAAACTTTAGCTCACTTTTGTTTCGCCCTTGATGACAAAAGGGGGAGTAGTAACATAGAATTTTAAATTTTTGCTGCTGCTGTGATTTATTTTAGCATGTGAATTTGAAATTGCTTTAAATGATCTATTGTTGTTTTGCTTTTGTTAGCCCTGATGCTCTGTTTTGGTTAAGGCTTGAGCTGGATATTTGTCACAATTGCTGACTTGTTATGATTCAGATTTGGACTAAACAAATCCACTTAGCCATGTTTCATGAGATGTTATAAATGTTTGAAATTATTACTGTTTGCTGCAACCTTGGATAGTATATAGCATTTTATTGGGTTCCAAATAAGTATATGCAAACAGGAAAGAAAACAATAGCATAAATCTAGGAGGAGCATCTCTTGAAAAGGAAAGGGGGAGCAACACAAAATCAAGTGACATTACTCAAAGGAAAGTTTCTTAACTTTATTCAAATTCAATTCCTTTTGATTAATGTTACAATTATGTTTGTCATCAAGGGAGAAATTTTTGAGTTAAGAAATTAACTAACGTGATTAATGATGACAAATATTATTTTATTGGGCTAATTATCGAATTAGTTTTGATAAGTTTATTTAAAGTGTTGTAGGCCAAAAAGTGTTGCAGGCCAAAATTCACCCTTGCAGCAGCCTAAATAATTGAAATAAAAATAAGAAACCTCACAGTGTGCAACACTCACAAACAAGCCCAAGTTAATTTAGAACAAAGAAATCAAATGGGCTGAATGGACAAAGCCAACCCAAGCCCGAATTGATCCCTCATGCTAATCTCTCCAAGTGGTTGCCTCCAAAGCAACGTTCACTTTTCACTTCGGTCAAAACTCAGAGGAAAAAGAGAGAAAGCTTCGTTATTCAACTATTCACCAAAGAAGAAAGAAAGAGAAAGATTCAGTAAGAAAGGTTGAGGGCAAGTTACGTATATAAAATGAAACATAGAAACGTTTACCTGATTACAACAATTGAAAACTGGTTACGTGAATGTCTTGCTTTGCTTTCTATGTAATCCGTGGGAGCCAACCACGGTTTTGTATTAACATGTAAACCGTGGCTAGTAGGGAGGTTTTATGAACAAAAAGCTTTGAGAGTAAACCGTGGGAGGCCACCACGGTTTACTAAGGGTTATGAATGTACATAAAACCCTATAAGCAGTAACGGTTTATGTAGGATTTTGAATAGGCATAAACCATTGTTGGCAGCCACAGTTTATGAAGAGAGGATTTCTATATATATGTGAGTGAGATTCAAACTTGCTGAAGAGTTCATTATCACCATGTCAAGTGAGGAAGAGAGTTTTCTTGTCTTAGTGCATTACTCTGGAAAAATCAAAAGAAGCAAAAAATATGGTGTGAAGTTCACTGACAGAGAACCATTGAGTATATTCACCAGTTCTTCAAGCACTTTGTTAGACGTGAAGAACAGCATCTTGCAGAAGTTTGGGGTATTTGGGAGCAAGTGGGTTAAGAAGCCATTCTACAAGATTTCCGTCGCAGTAGTCTCGACCGGTGTTAAGTATGATACGTTTGTGCTAGCGGCTGATGAAGATATTAGGGTTCTGTTTCATTGTGTTAGGAGTTTTCCGGAAGTCAGAATACACGAGTTGTTCGCAAAGTTGGAGGTTGGTGTCGATAGTTCTGGGGCATCAGCTCTAGTTCATAGCTCAACTGCGGCGGGTGGTGCGTCTAGTTCGATGCCTGCGGCCAGGCCATCTGTTCCGCAGGTGGCATACCCTTCCTTCGCGGCTGATTTAGAACGAACGGAAGTAGTTGGTTCTGTACCGTTGGAGAATCTTGGGGTCTGGCAGCAGGCATTTGAGGCAGATATAGGTGGTGGCACAATTCATGAAGATCAAGGCTTTGGGGAACCTGATCGAGTAGAGAATGCAATGCGGGATGATGACTCTGACCAGGAGCCTGTAGATATCATTGGGAACAGTGATGATGAGACAGGTGCTAATCCACATGCACAACACGGTCCTTCAAGTTCTGGCACACATCAGTACCCTCCACACTTCTCCACCCTAAACATCGAGGCTCTGGGTCAACAGGCGGACGGAGGTGCTACAATTGGGGTTCTTCTACAGAATTTCAGGTTGGGAAATCATTCCAGAATAAAGATGAAGCTGTTCTGAGTATGAAGGACTATAGCATCCGTCGAGGTGTCGAGTACCGAGTCTTAGAATCGGATCATCTGAAGTATCATGGAAAATGCAAGGAGTTCGGCAAGGATTGCAGTTGGTTGATTCGCATATCGCTTCGTGCACGAAAGGGCACTTGGGAGGTTTGGAGGTACAACGGTCCCCACACTTGCTTGGCCACCTCTATTTTCAGTGATCACCGTCAGCTTGATTACCACGCTATCTGTGCGAGAATTTTTTCGTTGGTGAGGGCGGATGCTGCGGTTACGATAAAGGTCTTGCAACAAGCAACAGAAGCTGATTATGGGTTCAGGCCTAGTTACAAGAAGGTTTGAATGACAAAACAGAAGGCAGTTGCACAAATATATAGAGACTGGAAAGAGTCGTATGCCGAGTTGCCACGTTAGATGCTAGGGGTGCAGTTGACCATGGCCGGGACAGTTACTGTGTTGAAGACCTCTCCTGTTCGAGTTGGGGATCAGGTCGATGAGTCTACAGTGTACTTTCATTGTCTTTTCTGGACATTTCCACCCTGCATCAAGGCCTTCCGGCATTGCAAGCCACTTGTGAGTATTGACGGTACCCACTTGTGTGGCAAGTACGGAGGCACGTTACTGTTGGCAATTGCGCAGGATGGAAACTCGAACATCCTCCCGATAGCCTTCGCCCTAGTGCAGGGAGAAAATGCGGAGTCATGGTCATTCTTCTTGTCCAACCTATGAACGCATGTGACGCCACAGGAGGGTATCCTTGTTATCTCTGACAGGCATAATGGCATCAAGGCTGCACTTGAGAATCCCGAGAATGGTTGGCTGCCTCCACGTGCTTTTCGAGTGTACTGTATCCGTCATGTCGCAGCGAATTTTAGCCTTAGCTTCAAAGGTAAAGATGCAAGGAAGATGCTGGTGAATGCGGCCTATGTAAAAACTGAAGCAGAGTTCTATTATTGGTTTGACATCATGCGGACTGAGAATCCGGCTATGTGTGACTGGGCCAACTGGATGGAGTATGAGAAGTGGACCCAACACGAGGATAGCGGTAGACGGTTCGGCCACATGACAACCAACATTAGTGAATGCGTGAATTCCGTGTTAAAGGGAACTCGGAACCTCCCGGTCACTTCATTGGTTAAGTCTACTTATGAGAGGCTTGTCGAGCTATTCGTGCTCTGCGGACAAACAGCAGAGGCGCAAGTTGGATCTGGCCATGAATTTTGTCAGGCGTTGGTGAAGGCTATTGATCGGAACATGAGAGACTCAAGGTGCTTCACCGTCACGTTATTCGATAGGCACCAGTCGGAATACACGGTGGCTGAGACGACACCGACTGGAAACTTCTCGCTAGGTTCCTATCGAGTTTCCCTTAAGGATCACACATGCGATTGTGGCCACTTTCAGGCGCTCCATTATCCATGTTGTCACGCCATTGCATGTTGCGCCCACTCGCGCCTGAATTGGGCGTCATATGTCCACGAGGTGTATCGTATGACTGAGGTGTTCAACGTATATAAGCACGGGTTTGTTCCGCCTATCCCAGAAGGTCTATGGCCCCCATATGCTGGACCAACTGTCATACCTGATCCTAACATGAGGTGTGCAAGGGAAGGTCGTCCGAAGGCAACCAGGATCCGCAGTAGCATGGATCAGTCTGTTGAGAACCAGCCGAAGCGTTGTGGCCTCTGCCATCAGCTTGGGCATACACTGAGGAACTGTGACCGGTGAAGACAGACTGCTGGAGGTGATGGTTAGATGTTATGACGTTTAGGGTGTCGTTGTTGTTGTCTAAGTTCTATTAGGAAGTCTTAATTTGAGTTATGTAAAGTTAGTTGATTCAATGAATGTCGTTCCTTTGTTCAGTGTGCTAAGTCCGTCTGTTTAACTCCTTTTATTTTACATGTTTAATTCAATCACTTTGCTATGATTATGAATGCGCGTAATACTTGTGACAACCTAGTTCGTAGCCGTCGATCATAAAACATACATAAATATCACATACATAGCAAATAATATACAACAGCAGTCTGGAACATAAAAACATAAACATGATGCTAAGAACATAATCTAACATAGTCCCCACCCTATGAAAAAAGAACACATAACTAATCAGCATCCTTGATGGTGTCACTGTCATCATCATCGAAATGACCAAGCAGGTGACCTCCGGTGCCACACAAAGGAGAACGCCTCACCCTCCTCGGTCTCTGGTCTGCCACTGGTGTGGATGTCTGTGGCGGAACGGCGCTGAATGCTGATGTTGGAGTCCCTCCTAAAGCGAACCATGGGTCAGATGGAGAGGTTGCAGGCTTGTTGAGGTCAACCGGCAACTGATGCTGAACATCGTGACTAGGTGGCTGGTACTCGGTAAACTGGGAATGAACCTCAGGCATCTGTGGCCTATAATGGGTGGCATCGTCATCCCTCAGCATGTCTGCTATATCTCTAAAGAACTCTGACTGACTAACAGGATCATCGATATCCATGCCGACGGCCGCGGTAGTAAAGCCAGTGAATGCCTGTGAGTCGACACTCCCGTTGCCACACCACCAACATCCTCACCAACAGCGTGCTGAGCACCGTCATCCTCAGCGGATGGTCCTCTGCCTCGAGCCCGTCCACTGCCATCCCGCCCACCCTGTCGTCTGGCTCTACGATGAGGAACACGATAATCCACAACACCTCCGTCATCAGGACCACCTAGGTCCTCATCCAAACGGTCGTCAAGCCATCGCCACTCTCGATCGGTGGTACGTGTGCCTATACGCCGACGCCGATCCACTCGCCTATTATCCGGTCTTTCGACAACCTGCACCCTGGGAGGTGCCTGTGACGAGTCTCCTCCGTCAACAAAATCGGCCTTGGATCCTGAAATGCAACCTCTGGGGATAAGAATCTGTGGGCCACACGGCACCACTAGTATAAGTACTCAGCTGATGGACCGGGGTCAGCGACTCGGTCGACCGGTATGACTGAACCAAAACGGTCCTCCCAATGCTAATACTACTCCTGATAATATCTGGGGAACCATCGGTCTCCACCCCTTCCATCCTTCGCATGGAGCCAATCTATGTTCAGAGCAAACTGAGGGAGATGCTGAACCCTGCCGAACTGCGACATCACCCTATCCACCTGGTGCCACTCAATCGTGGCAAAATATATCAGGCTAGTGACCGCCGTCCATAGCCTACGGTGCTCGTCAACTAGTATCTTCGGATGAACAACAGCAGCCACCTTGGGAGAAGAATAAGGCTCCCATACGAACTATTTCGGAGAATGTAACGTTAGTTAAAACCATAACTCTATACAGGAACAACTATCATTGTAAGAGCAATAACTAAACGACTCACATTATGGACACGCAATCTATCCAAAAAAAGGTGTGCAGCCACCACTCTTTGATCCACTGCATCGTTTCTCGGTAGATACTCAGCCCACCTACAAGTTTCATTCAAAGCATGTCATAATGGGTAACAACACATGTAATTAAACAAGTTATGGACTTAAAATAATATATCCGTACCTGTATGCAAGCGAAAACCCGAAGATATCAAAACCACTAGGCCTCAAACTTGGAAACCTCCAGAAAATCCAAGACTGTAGAAGCTGAAGTGGCCCAGCCAAGTTAACAACGTTTCTGTTTGTCCCACGACAAAGACATCTATACAACCAGGCCAGAGTCGCCGAGCCCCAGCCATATCTACCCAAGTCGTCCAACGATGCCAAATAAGGCAACCAACGAAGGTGGACCCGGTTTGCGTTCTTGTTCACAAACAGCTGAGAGGACAACAACATCAGAATATAGGCACGCGCGTATATACGTACGGTCTCCTCAGTAGCATCTGCTGGGAGAACCTGAAACCTCTCATGGAACTATGTGTAGCACAATGTCATCTGCTTGATTTTACTCTGCGGAGGTAACTCCCCAAACAACTCACGAAATTAGACCCATGCCGGTCTTCCATTTTCCATCAGATTCTCAAACTCAGTTAGGCACCCACTAACGAGCTCCCCATCGATCGGCAAACCCAGCTGATAGGTCACGTCTTGCAAAGTGATAGTGCACTCCCCAAAAGGCATATGAAAGGTGTGAGTCTCAGGACGCCACCTCTTAATGAATGCGCTAAGTAGAGGCTCATCAACCCAGAACCACTGACTGTTCAACCTAGCCAAGTGATACAAGCCCGCGGTCTCCAGATACGGTATAATCCGATCGTGTAAAGGAATATTCTGTTGTCTCTTGACACCGCTAATAACCCTAGTAGGCTGCAAAATATAGATAAGAAAATCCTCAACATACGACCAATACTAATAACATCTAATATAATTTTAAAAAATTATTAAACACCAACATTAGTTTTCTATGTTCTCTAATGATGGCAATACTTCTAATAACGACAACAACAACAAAATTAACAATACCAACAGGAATAACAATAGTAACAACAACAACAATAATAATACTAACAACTCTCAATAATAACAATAATAATAATAACAATAACAATAATAATAACAATAATACTAACAAGTCACATTACTGATGATGATGATGATGATGATGATGATGATGATGATGATGATGATGATGATGATGATGATGATGATGATGATGATGATGATGATGATGATGATGATGATGATGATGATGATAATAATAAAGTTGTTTAACTAACTTCTTGGTCGATATATCCAGCCACATGTGCAACGCCATTTAACCGGTATATGCGAGCTTCGTCTTCCATCGGTCCACCACTCAACTCGTTCAAAAACTCAAACCGGCCCCCTAAACCACAAAGCTCTCCGGATTCTCTCTCAGCCACCCAACTTCACAAAATTTTGAATGGCTCAAATGTGATCCGCCCTCATCAGCAACGGATTCTATATTTATAGTTGCTCATGCATAAACCGTTGCTGCTTGCAAGGTTTTATGCACACAACATTGTCTTCATAAACCGTGGCTGCCACCAACGGTTTCCATGTTGCATTCTTCAAGGGTAAACCATGGCTGCCTCCCACGGTTTATGTTGAGCTCTCCTTGCATGTAAACCTTGGCTGCCTACCACGGTTTATGTGTATTATTGAAACCGTGGTTGGCTCCACGGATAATATAGAAAGCAAAACAGGACATGCACATAACCAGTTTCCAATTGTTGTAATCAGGTAAACGTTTCTCACTTTTAATTTATATAGGTAAATTGCCCAAAGGTTGAGGTTTAATCACCCAAATCAAACTACATCAAGCTAAGTCAGAGGCTAAAGGTGATTCATTTCCTTTTACATGCATCTTACTTTCTTCCCTCCTTCTTTAACTCTCTGCTATTTCATTTTGAGATATAAAAAGAGTGATTTCTGAGATACATTGTTGTGAATCAAAGGCCAAGATTGTTTCTTGGGGACCAAGTAGTATCTCAAGGATTTAGATGTGGGATTGCCATTGAAAACTTTTCTTCTTTGTTGTTCTGAGTCTTTCGGTCAAGAGAAAGAGATCTGTTTCAAAATTCCATATTGGGGATTAATGGAAGAAAGTAAGCGGCTAAGTTGGTGTAGCACAAAGTTCGAGGAGTTGACTTGGGAGAGAACATCTCAGCAACATGCAAGGAGACACAAAAAGAAAAATTTTGTTTATGCTGAAGTAAGGAAAAAAAAACCAGTTTTTGAAGTTCATGTTCTGAGAAGAGTTCTCTGAAGAAGTTCATCCACTTGGACAGTGCTTCCAAGTTAAAGGAGGAACTAAATCAGAGTTAAGAAAATCTGGTTCATCACATAGCAACAGAGACTGTTGAAGCATCAATGTATAGAGTGTGAAAAGGCATAAAGAGAGAGATCAAGTAAAAGCCAAAGAGTGATAAAAAGGCTGACTGATAAACTTGAGTGAAAAGCCTAGAGTGATTTCAGATTTCTTTAGGTTGGTTTTGTGTCTTGTATCTTGTACCAGTGAGGTACCCCTTTCTTAGTTGGGTGAGCACTAAGAGTGAAGAGTTAGGTATTAGCATAACCAAGTCAAGTTAGGTTAGAACTTGAGAGTGAAAGGATTGTGTCAATCTTGTGGAATTTGTGTATATAATACTTTAATTATAGTGAAAATTCCATCACTGTTGTGGTGGAGACTGGATGTAGGTTGCATTGCACAAGGCAACTGAACCAGGATACATGATAGTGTCAACTTCTCTCTTCCCTTCTCTGTTCTGTTTTCTGATATTCATGAGACAAAATAAAATTGTCTCATAAATTTTTCGCTGCTAAGTTTAAACAGATTCATATTGAAAGATTGTTATAAAAGGGTTACATCATTAAAGTAAAAGAAGGTAATAGATTCAACCCCCTCCTCCTTCTCTAATCCTTCTACAACCTTAGCTTCAATCCAGCATAACCATACTATTAGTCCTAGCATGGCAAACACTCTAAAAAAAAATAGAGAACTAATTAAGCTTGCATGCCAAACAGATAGAGCTAGTGTTACACTGAGAAACACCTATCAGAGTTTAGCAACTGCTGCTGGCAGCAATGACAAATTGACTTTTATTGAAAAAGATCTTCAAAATCATGTAGCAAAAAGTGTAAGAGTCATATAAGAGAAAGGAGGTGAGCAATTTTTAATGTAGTATTTTCATAGGATACAACAACAAAATTGCAAGACGAGCAACATTGCATGGAACATACTTTTTGGGGTATTTTAGTAAATTAAAAAAAAAATTAGAATCAATAATAATTTTAACTAAACATATTTATTATCAGGAGTATTTTAGTAAATTTATTATTGGAGATATTTTGTAAATTAAAAAAATCAATGTAAAAAAATAATAATATTTAATTAAGTTTATATTTAATTTTTAATCATTAATATTTTAATTTAAATGAGTAAGAATAATTTTCACATATTATATAATATAATAAAAGAATTTAAACTCAACTAAACAAAAATTTATTTATTTCTAAAATTATTACATAATATTTCAAAGTATTAAATTTTATAATCAAATATAAAAACGTTATATACCACCTAATCTTATTTTTAAATATTATATTCCTAAAAATAATATTTTTAATAATAAAAAATAATCTTTGAATAAAATTTAGATTTAATTACTCTGTTGGTCCCTATAGTTTCGCGAAATTTTCAATTAGGTCCTTATACTTTTTTTCCTTTTAATTAGGTCCCTATACGTTAATTTCTTTTTCAATTTAGTCCCTATTAACGTTAAACGTCAAAAGAATGTTAGTGAATTGTGAAATTACTTTTATACCCTTAGGGACCTAATTGAAAACCAAAAAAAATATAGGGACTTAATTGAAAATTCGGTGAAACTATAAATATTCAATGAAAGATATTCCTATAATCCCTATTCAATGATTCTAAGACATGAAAAATATTCTTATAATCCATTTTATTGTCACTATCATTCTTTTGCTTATTTATATACAAATTGTACCAAAAATACATTCTCTTTTTTTTTTTTACTTTCAAAATATCTTATCTTAAGAACCTAAAAAAAAGAATGGATAAAATAAAATAGAAATAATAGTAATAAGCATATATAAAATTCAGTTTTCATCCTTCAAGTATTCATTATGATAATGTAACATTTTACATTTGTGTAGATTCATAGAATATAATTTGTGTCTTTATCATATCATGGTAGACAATAAAAAACCACAAGACTATGTAATTTGTGTTATTGAAATTTAAAATTTAAAAATCAGTTCTCGTGTTGCAGCCTCCCACTCCTTGAACTAACATAGAGATCAATAATAACATTGATAACAGACGATTTTGAGCCGAGAAGAATTTTGAGAGAGCAGACTTCAGTTCATCAGTAAATATATGCAACCATCCTGAACCTCACTTTTTCCATACCTGTATAAAAATCACCAATTTAGTAAATCAAATAATAAACTTAAATTCATAGTCATAATTCATGAACCTAGAAATAATAATCTAACAATGCCTTATCAAAGTGAATATTGTAATCAAATCATGCATGCATCACAATACAAACCAGATAGGAGTAAAGATTGCAAACACTAACCGTGCTTTCTCCAAATTTTCAACCACATCTTTCATTGTATGTATTGTAATTTTCTTCACCTGGTGTAAATAACACAGCAATTCAGAAAGTGTAAAGCATTTACATTATACACTAGCAAGAAACTATTAAGCTCGGCCAATGAGTTATAACTCAAATGGCATAGTCTCCCTATGAAGGACACGTAAAGTTCATGCTGGAACTATCAAATTTAAACAAATTGGTTAGTGACAATAAACTTCTGATATACAAAAACAAATTCTTAATAAGCAGAAATAGGCCTTTCGAGAAGCCGATATCTGGTTCTATTCCTAGATTTAAAGTTGTAATATTATCTTCCAGATTTGGCGTGATGGCTAGAATAGTTGTGGGATAACTATTTTGAATATGATTAGCAATTTCATCTTGCTCACTTCACAAAAGAAAATTCTTTATATTTTTATTAAATTAAAATATTGCAGATATATAAAGAAACAACTCAATATACTAAAGATGTGACTAATCACTAATGCATCATGTATGTTCTTACCTTTAGATTTCTAACTTGGTGAGGACAACCTACTGGAATGAAAACAGCTTCTCCTAACCTCTGAAGGAAAGTCCAGGGCTCAATTCCTACGAGAAATAAAGAGCTGTTAACATGCCGGCACAATTTAATTATCAATCAAACAAAAATAATTCTCTATTTCAACATTTCAATATTAAGGAAAAATAATCCAAGAATAGTAACGGTTATAGAGTAAAAGAAGAGTAAATCACATTGACATGTTCAACTACTTGGCCTATCTTACCCCTTCCAAGGTCATCAGGATCAGCATGCACAACATTTAGTTGAGTAATTACCTGTAAATCTGTGATAGAAATCTCAGCAACCTCTGAATGAGAAAAGAATAAAATGTGTTATTAGGAGAAAAATCAATTGATAGAAAGAATTGAGAAAATAAAAAGAATTGATAAAAAATCATACCATCAGGGCCTGCAAGAATGTTACCCAAATCACCAGCATGACGGTGATGATCGGCAAGAGCTCCATGGTGTTTGTTAAGAGAATTGAAGTGAGGATCCGTGGAATTGCAGCCATTGGTAGTGACACCAAGAGCATGGATATGGAAGCTCGACACGACAGGGACGCCGAGAGGAGGAGGCGCGGCGAGAGGGAACCGTGCGGCAGATTCGGCAAGAGCTCGATAAAGTAGTTAGGGCTAAGGATATGTGAGTGTGGAAGTGAGAAGGGTTTTTTTTGGAATTTTAAAAATATAAGAGTGTCATGCTATCTTAAAAGAGAGAATATTCGTTTGTTAAGAGAATATTATGTTATTTTAGACGTTTTTGTCACGATAGGGACTAAATTAAAAAAAAAATAACGTATAAGGATCCAATTAAAAGGAAAAAAAGTATAAGAACTTAATTGAAAATTTCGTAAAACTATAGAAACTAATAAAATAATTAAACCTAAAATTTATTGTCCATTAATAAATTATTAAATAAAATTTAGATTCGCAAGAATTAGCTTTTAATTTGCATAAAATATAAATGGTTTTGAGAAGAATTGTAACCAACATCAAAAGGAAAAAAATTAGGAAACAAAACCAACAACCAACCCCCCCCCTCCCTCCCCGAGTTCCACCACCCTAAAACAATAAAGAGAAAATAATAATAATAATAAAAGGTAAAAAGGGAAAGAGAACGGTAGCAGTAAATGCAGGTTCCAAATTAGTTAATTGATAATGGATCGAATATCTAGCATAGTGGTGTACACATTAATATAAAATGATCGGGGAAAAAATGAAAAGCATTTTCTATATCTCTTTCCAAATATACATTAAAAACCACTGTTTGTGGTGGGGAACAAAAAGTCAAAAACCATTGTCTGCCGGAAGTTTACAGAAACCACTCAGATTTTCTTCAGAAAAATTCATATTTTATAATATCATTATTTTTAGTTGTTAATAATGAAATTTAACCTTAAAATTTAATGTATATATATTATATAAACTTTTATCATTGCAAAACCAATTTTTTCCTTATATGTTTTAAAAATAATTTTGGGTTTCGGTTTGAGGGGAACTACAACAGTAATTATTTGTAATCCATAATATGCTTTACCTCCAAATAGTATCTAACTATCTATTATGTAAAAAGAAGATAGAAGAGAGTTGGCATCCAATTGCTTTTTTCCCCCTAAAATTACCTATATACATATATTATTTTTATATTTTGAACACGAAAACATTAATTTAAAAACATTATATTATTTACTATTTTGATCAATCTGACCTTTTTTATTATTATTATTATTATTATTATTATTATTATTATTATTATTATTATTATAAACAGGCCAGGAACGGATCCACATACAAAGTTGTAGGAGCATTTGTCCTCATTGAATTATAAAAAAAAATAATAAATATAAATAGAAATATATAATATCCATTGTGTCATTAAATTTGTTCTATGCTTAAATTTTTTATTTATGTATGATAAAAAATTTTATGTTTTTAAATATCAATACAATGAAAAAAATTATATATAAATTTAATCTATTGAAACTATAATAATAATTCAATTAGTTAATTATACAAAACCAAACTTAAATTTTAAATATAAATAATATTATTAGTATTTAGTAGTTTTTTTTTAAGTTAATTGAGATAATATCATAATATTATATATTATTTATTAATTTTTATAATTTTATTTAATTTAGTTTTGGCCTTATATAAAATAATTTTTTGTCAAATAAACATCTACCATAAATATGATAGGATTTTAACTTTACAATTAAATAGAAAAAATTGTTAAATAATTATTTAATAGAAAAATAGAGAGACATTATATATATATATATATATATATATATATATATATATATATATATAAACAAAATTATCCATAGCTATTAAATTTGAATTTATCTTTTTTTGCATTTTTTTTGTTAATCTCTCTCACACAACTATAAAAACTTAGAAAAAAAAATTAAATTAGTCCATTCAAATTATATTTCTAATAATTCTTTTTAATTATTGAACTATAACTCTTTTTTGTATTATATAAAATATCAATAAAATGTGACTTAATAGGTATAGAATATCTAACAAGGTGTTAATATTAATAATAACTATATTAAAATATTTTTAAATTACCAAACTTTTAGCATGTTAATTAAATTATTAGAAATGTGATTAATATATTTTGATTTTAAATATATATTTTTAATTATTTTTATATTATCTTTGTCCCACTACTAAATATTTTTGGGTCAGTCACTAATTATAAATATACTAAATTAATAAATATGCTAATATCAATTAATCTACTAGTATTCAGAAAATGAAATTAATTTACCCCAAAATAAAACTAAGAAAATAATAATATAACAAGTAGAAGAAGATGCCAAGAAAGTAGGGTGTACATGGGGCCGGGTGAAGCCGGGTTTGTCGTGACTCGAACCCGACCCTAAATAATGACTGGGTTTATTTATGAGACCCTTACCCCAATCCTAGACCTGATGAAATCGTGTTACTTTCGGGCAACACTTAAGCCGGGTCTAGACCGGGTGAAGTCCGGGTCTTGATCAATTTTATCACGACATCACCAAAAATTAGATTCTACATCTTTTGAACCTCTAAATTTTGAAAAATAATTATTCCATAACAATGCAACATTCGCATAATAATAATTTAGAATCTAATAATAATAATTTAAAGTTTCATAATAATAATTATATCAATTACACATTAAATATTTAAAGTTCAAAAGACAATTAAAACAAAGTTAACAACCAACACAAGATTAACATAATAATAATAATTTATAGTGTCATACCAACCAATAACAACAAAATATTAAGTAGCAAACAACTACACAGGTCCAAAGGATCAGGGCCGGGTGACCCAAAATTTGGCCCGAACCCGATTTAATAAATAACCAGGGCCATCTATTGAAACCTCGGATCTGACCAGGTCTTGTGCACCTCTACAAAAAAGAGTGGTCCTATATAGGTTGTATCAATTATTGCGGAGAAGATTAGATTTTAGGCCAACCAATCACTCCCAAATTACAATTAAATAAATAATAAAAGATGCAAGTAAGGGGTCTCACCCCCGCATTATTTTTAAAAATATTTAGAAGATAATACAAAAATAAAATATAAATAATATAATTTTGTATTAAATCTTTTTATTTTGTAAATTTTTAATTATTGCTAGAATATACAATTGAAGAGTCACCAAGAAAAAGAATATACAATTGAATAAATTTAAATATAATAAATACATAATTATAAATATTACATATATAAAATTATAAATATTAAATTAAATAAAACAACTTTAAATTATTGTCTTTCTACTATAATTAGTTGCACTATTTGAATATCATCATTTTCACATACAGGAAAATGAAAAGGAATCAATACTTTTATTAATAAAATGTAGAGAATTAACTACTGTTGATTCAAATGCAAATAAATCACTACAACAATTTAGATTATTTTTTAAGGTTATAATGTGTAAAAGAAAATTAAAATTTGTTAAAAAAAAATAAATTTTGACACTATTTTAACTATGAAAATATGTTAATAAAAATTTTGTCAAAAATAGTATTTTTAACATAGAAGTGATTGTGAAAAAAATTTAAATCTTATTTTGATAAATATTGGCCGTCAAAAATAATTTATTAGAAAATTTTGAGAACATATTTTTTGTGATACTTATTAATTGTCAAAAATACTATTTATTTTGACACTTATTGACTATAAAATATTTTCAACAAAAAATTTTAACAAAGAATGAAATGAGATCTTGAAACTAAAGAATAAATTGAGATTTTGAAGATAAAGAATGAGTAGTATAATCCTAAACTGAGAGCAGTGTGATGTCAAAATTAACAGAGCCTAAAGAAGAAGAAAAATAGTGGAGTATATTGAAAACAAATGAGTATCAAAATTGAGGAGTAATTTTCTACGGTCAAATTATTCATCAAGAAAACATAGAAAATTTGACATTTGTGATATTTGTCAAAAATATATATTAATTTTGACATTTAATTATGGTGTTAAAAAATAAAGTGTTAAAATAACTCTATTTTCTTGTAGTGAATCTCATAGTTAAGGGAAAAACACCACCTAAATACTTACAAATTTACATCATCATCATCATTATTGTTATTATTATTATTATTATCTATCTCTGTCGAGGTAAGCATCAAAATGGTCCCTAAAGTTATCCTCGAGGCTCAAAATAATCCTTGAACTTAAAAATTTATCGTAATCGTCCCTGAAGTTGAGCTCCAGTACTCATAGTCGTCCTTCCGGTGAATTTCGTTCAGCTGGCGCAACCGGAAAGCTGACATGGAGTCGTTGGTGACACGTTAGCAGCGCAACGGCTAGCTGACGTGGCGTAGTAAACGTTTTGGAGTCAATTTGGTCCCTAATTTTAGGTTAAAAACCCTAACCCCCAATTGACTTTGTTCTCCTTTCTTCTCCATCGTACACGCTGTTCTCGTCTACTCCCCGTTGCACCAGAGGTGAGTCTTCAGTGTTGTCTTCATCTTCGAACACCAGATGTTATGGTTAGCGCTAGCAACGCAGCTGGATCTCCAGCAACTCACGATCATTTGGAAGCATCATGAGGAGAATGAATAGAAACAGAGATGCGCGTCTGCCAGAATGGTGTGCATGCGGGTCGAGACCAGTGTTGCGATGGTCAGTGACGGATTCTAATCCAGGGAGACTGTTCGTGGGTTGCCCAAACTACAATGTAAGTGCTTGATGCTATTCTTTGTTGTAAATCTAGATGTAAAGTTGGTTGATTCACTTTCCTGGGTTTAGACTGCAGGTAAGAGGTGGTGTGGGTTGTTTCTGTGGGTGGACAAAATTCTGGAAGAAGATGCGATGACATGTGATGGTAGAACAAGCTCTTCAAACGACAACGAAGAATGGAAGATGAAGATTGCTTGGAGGCTTGGAAGACTAGAGTCTAAAGTTAGAGTTTTGAAAATGGGGGGGATTTTCGTGTTAACATGTATGCTGCTGCTGCTGGTTATAGTTGTTGTTCTTGTCTTAAGGTTGGATAGGCAACAGAGTCAATTGTATTTAGCCAAAAAATAAGTGACATGTGATATGCATATGTTGTTCTCTTCATGTACTTGCACCTGTCATTTTGGTTGATAGGAATGCAGATTAAACTGTTTCACATAACTGGGCAAGAATAATTTGAAATATGAATAAAGAAGAGGTTATATGTAAATAATTGTTCCTGCACTACTAATAGAATCATCTAATGGAATTAATCTTAATGGCATACAAGAGAACAACAAAAAGAAAATATGTCACAGCTCAAGTTCAATGAGGTCATAATCCATAATCATATATTCATAATGCAAAAAACATATTCAAAATAGGCATTACAGAGCCAGGGTAATATTCTGCAAGTATATCAAAAGTTTTCAACATATTGAGAACACAAGTTTTGAACACAAAAAATCCTCAACACTTGGGAGCACAAGTTTTCAAAATAGGCATTACACTGCTTCATCAAAATAGTTAAACAAAATAATCTTCTTCTAAACATAATAATCCTAGTCTTCAATTTTTGTTTCTGGGTGGTTTGAATCCATAATTGAGAACAAACTTCATGAAGTTAAAAAGCCTTGTAATGGTCCCCTGTGATGCACCTTGCATAGGATGAGACGGATGAAGAGTTGTGGGTTGACTGGTTGCTGGTGGGGTGGCAGCAGGTGGGGTAGTTGTTACTTGAAACCTGCTTTCTGGAGTTGCCTTTTCTTGTTTGGATGACTTCTTTTTGGGAGGGAGTTTTGGTGGTCTCACAGGAGGAGGCAAGACCTATTAGTGAAGACATGTAGAATAGTTAGTAAAAGTGGAGAAAAACATGCACATAATAAGATTGAATATCATTTAATTTTGTGAACCTCTTGAGAGTCGGTTTGTGACAATGGTGGTTGACTGACTTCAAGCTGAATTTCGGTGGGGGGTTCTGGGACAAGGGTGGCTTCACCACCATTAGCAGCTGGAGGTTGGACAACAGTAGCTTCTGCAGCAGCAGCCTTAGCAGCAGCAGCAGCCACCTCATCAGCAGTTCTGTTTCCACAGTTTTTCTTGGTGTATCCCGATTCACCACAATAACGACAGTGACCTTTTTGATAGATTCTTTTCATCTTCGTCCTCTGCTTTTGACCCCCACTTGGCTCCTCATCTACATCCTTTCTTTTTTTTTTTTTTGTAAGTGGACCTAGTTTCTTTCTAAATTTAGGTGCTTGTGGTCTGTTATGAGGTGACTTTTTTCATAGGGCTTGACCTGAAATTGGATTGATATGGAAGGCATATGTGTTATTATATGCTTCCATTGTCAACCACTGATGACAAAACTCATCTGGTCTTCTACCAACCCTTGCCAATGCAGCACAAGCATGCACACATGGCATCCCTAAATAACATTAACACAAGACCAAATATTACCAATATTAAGCCAACAGTGAAGAAAAAAAATAACAAAGCAAGAAATAAGTAAAAGTATATCACCACTCAATTGCCAAAAATCACATGTGCAGAGCCTCTTTCCCAGATCAACAACCATGTTAGTTGGCCACCCATGAACCTCAAATATCTCGTATTCAGAGTCACCAGACCACATCGGGACCCAACTCTTTGACTCCTTCCTTATTTTTTCTAACCTGCTGCGCTGTATAGGTGGTAGAATACCAGTGTTCGAACTAAGCTTCACTTTGTTCCTAGCGATGGACGTCATTGCATACATTCTGACTTCCTCTAAGAGTGTAATGATAGGTTTGGCTCTAACTTCTTTGATCCTTGAGTTAAAGACTTCACAAGCATTGTTGCAGATACTGTCTATTTTAGATGCATTGCTGAAGAAAGTCCAGCTCCAAGAGTCTCTAGGTCACTTGTTCAAATACTCCCAAGCTTCCTTGTTAACCCTCTCAATCTTTTTGATACTCTCTAAGAACCCATCTTGGCTGGTGCACCTTGCACACTCCCATAGCAACCTCTCAGCTGGAGATCTTTCCACTGTTTATTGAAGTTCTTCCATAAATGCCACACACAGAATATGTGATGGACACCTGGAAAAACCCTCTTAACAGCATGGATTAGGCCCTAAATTTTAAAAAGAACTGGTGAAATACATGTTATCAAGCATCAAAATGATCCCGTAAGTTTTATAAGTGACATCAGATTAGTCCCTTAAGTTTTATAAGTGACATCACTTTAGTCCCTTAAGTTTTATAAGTGACATCAAATTGGTCCCTGTTCTTTACATACATATCAGTTCAATATATATATACCAGTTCATGCTAATACACAGCAGTTCAGCATATATAAGCAGTTCATGCTAATATCAGAGCAACCAATACAAATTATACAACAACAAAACAACAAATACATGGATAAAACGTACCTTCTGCATATCTGATATGAAACAGAGTTTGTTTTGCTTATAATCTCCCAAGTATTGATGAAGTAATTCCAAGAACCACTTCCAGTTTTTAGTATTTTTAATAGGGATAATTACATATGTAATCACATATATGTGATTGTTTGCATCTTGTCCAATTACAGACAAGATCTGGCCACCATGCTGGGTCTTCAGAAAAGCTCCATCCAAGCCTATGAGGGGACTGCAGCCAGCCAGAAATTCCTTCTTACAGGCATCCAAGCAGATGTACATCTTCTCAAATATTGGTTCATCATCAGAGTTGGGCTGAGGGATAACTCCAACTGTGACAATGGAGCTTGGGTTTCTTAAGCAATGTGAGCCCATAATCCCTTACCATCCCATACTGGGCAGTAGCATCACCATACACAACAGTCCTAGCATCTCCTAAGGTCCTAGTCAGTGAACACTTGCTTAGTTTCAAGTCACATTTTGTCTTAAAATACTCAGCAGCCTCACAGTGTCTTAAGTTAGGATATTTTTGTAGCTTCTTCACCAATTTCCCGGCCAGCCACTTCCTATTAGCCAATCTATTTTTGGTTTTCCTTGCACAACTCTAATCATCCATGAATGTCTTGATCTGCCAGTAATTGTTCTCAGTGTTGTTAGCAGCATATACAAGCCAGCCACAATTCTCATCCTTACATTATCATTCTTCTTAAACTAAATTCTGTGACCCTCCTATATACAATATTCACGCACAGCCTCATTGAACTCCATCTTTGTAGTGAATGTCATTCCAACCGCAAGCCTAAACTCCCTAAACCTACCTCCATCTCTGAATATAGGAAAAACCTCATCCGAATCAACCTCCTCCAACTCATCCTCAAAGTTTGGAGGAGTCTTCATTTCTTCTGAGTGCCATGAGTCTCCACCATCAGATTCTTCATAACCTTCATCTTGGGCAGCATGATATGTTCCCATGGACTCGAACTTAGGAATTGGTCCAAAAAAAAGTGCATCATCCTCAGAGCCTGAGTCAGCACACACGGGACCATCATCTTCAACCATTACAGCCCTCTTTTGTTTAGAAGTTTTCTTATCTATCCTGGTTCTGAATTTCACATGTCTTTTTCTTTCCTGCTGATCTCTCCACACTCACATCTTCCTCACTAGACACTAAATCACCATCAGGCCGATATGGTTCATCCTCCTCACTACCATCACTGGCTTCACTATATGAGGAATTTTCTGAGCTAGACAATGCAACATATTCTGTTTAGAGCTGTTTTTCCTTACTATTACGTCTTACACTAGTTTCACTAGCAGCTGCTCTTGTTAATGGCCTCCTTCCATATGGTGCTGGTGCTGCAGATTTTACATTCCTAGTCCCTTTCCTTGGTGCAGCAGACTTCTTGGTCTTTTTTTATTTCGACCATGGTTTAGGAATTTCAGTGGGTTGCGACATTTTTGTGTGTGGGTTTTTCGGCTTGGTTTTACTAGGTTGAGTCACTGTTTTTGGGGTTGGATTGGGGTTGGACATAGGAGTTGCAGTGGGGTGGGGTTGTATTTTTTTTTTGCTGGTTTACTAACAGAAATTGAAATAGGTGGGAGCTTTGTAGTTGAGTCTGTTTTTTGGGTGGGAATAGTGGTGTCATTTGGTGCAGAGGTTGGAGTAGATGCTGTTGTGGTGGGAATTGGCTCGGCATCATCATTGGTGGTGGGATTTGGGGTGGGATTCAAGTCCTGTATCACGATCAGCTCCTTCCCTTTAGATGAAACTGGCTCTGCTTCCTCAATGTACAGAGGTTCTGAGACTCCATGTTCATAGTACACATGAATAACCCCCTTGTTCTGCTGACCTAGGTAGCACATCTCCAAGAGCTCCTTGTCATCTGTTATAGCCCTTAGACCATTTTGCAAGGGCCTATTAGGCACCAGCCACCATGTTTGAGTCACCTTGTCATATCCAAGATTCTTGTGGTAGTCTCGGACAAAAAAGACATCCAATTTGTCTGTATCAACTCCTGGCAACTTAGAGCCATCTCCACCATTGTAAGTCACACCTCCATCAACATCTGTGATGAATGATCCTCCATGGTGAAATATGATGGTAATCAAATCATCACCCATCTGTAATTTCAAAAAAAAAATTTCTTATATCAGCCTCACTAACTTCAACCACATTACCAACTTACTAACTCCATAACTAAAACTGTAACTGCAGTAAACCTTTGGACATAAAAAATAAGTTTTCGTCTTAACAAAAACCTCCTTAGTTGGCCTAACCACTAAGAAACCTACTTTTGATCAAACCTTAGCCAGTACCCCAAAACACAAGCATGCATTCTGACACAAAATACTTGAAGAAAATGTTTTTTCCCCTGTGAAAAATAGATTAACAACAAATTTCAAAAACAGAGCTTCACCACATATTTATATCTTTTTTTACGTACTTGTTTCAGAGAAACCAGCCTTCACAACTCTCTCTCTGATGCAGATGATGAAGGCAATCCTCTGGAGCCTAGGTTCTCCACCGAAATATGCTCCGGTAACTGCAATCGCACTGACGCCAGTGATGAGGGTAGCAGAGAAGAAGAGAGCTCTGCTTTGTGTCGTGTTTGTGTTTTGAGCGTGGAAGACGATACGTTAGTGTAACGTTGAGGGAGGTTTTTTTTTTTGTATATACGACATCGTCTTATGTCATTTTGGCGCCATCCCATATACGATGTCGTTTCTGTGCTGCTAACGTGTCACCAACGACTCCAGGTCAGCTTTTCGGTTGCGCCAGCTGGACGAAATTCACCGGAAGGACGACTATGAGTACCGGAGCTCAACTTCAGGGACGATTACGAAAAATTTTTAAGTTCAGAAATTACTTTGAGTTTCGAGGATAACTTCATGGACCACTTTGATGCTTACCTCATCTTTGTCATTTCTTGTTAACTTTTATGATTTATAATGTATTATTTTGCATAATCTGAAATCTAATGAAGTTAATTATTAAGGTCAAATATAAATTAAACAGTAATAACCTTCTGCACGGGAATATTTTTTACAGCCTAATACAATTTTTACTTGTATTAATTCGAGTACCAACTTATTTATTTATAAATTAATATTAATCGATATTGTTGGGCTGGATTAATTCATTTGTTCGTCCATATGTACGCGTTTCCGCGGGAAGGATGCGAAATTGAATAAAACAATATTTCTGTCAATTCAGAAAAGTTCTCTCTATTTTTATTTTATTTATTTTTCTGTTGAAAAAAAGCGATTGGTTGACAATAGATAATAAAGAAATCAAAGGGCGGTTACTAACTGTCAAACTGAACCGTGTTTTGGAAACTATTTGTCTGCGTTTCAGACAATGTATAACTGTAACATTAGCTGTGTTATCCATGTGCCACGTGTACTCACCGTCACTCTCACTGCTCTTCTCACTCTATAATTTAGCATCTAAATTGGATTTATATTTGGATTGAATATTCAAAGTAGACTTCTTCTTTTGATTAGGATAACGAATCTTTGTTAACTTCAATTATAAGATACTTTTAAAGTTTAGCGTAATGAAAACATGTTGAAAAATCTAAAATTAGTTTCTACATAAGTTTAATGATGTGAGTGTTAGGTATTTAGGTGCATGTTTCTAGATCGAAAATATTTTTTTGCCGTATAGTTTATTGGAATGTGGTTTTAAAACTCGTTTGAATTTTTTTCTTAGAATTTGAGTCAAAATAGAGTCTGAACAATTAATAAAGAATTTGATTGGAGAGTTCTTTAATTTATTTGAAATTCCTTTATAGCTAACACAATGATAGGTTATAAAAGTTATCAAATATACAAATAATTAAGCTTGTAGAGAATGAAATTGAATCTTAGAACTTTGTCTCTTATTCTGAACTTGTGATGTTGTACGTGATTTATTATTTTTTATTTGCCTTCACAATTTTTTTTCGTCAACATAAATTCAATTTTAAAATTTTAAGTTATAAAAATTTAAAGATAAAAATTCACGTACAATTATTTTTATATAAATTTATTAATTAAAAATGATTAAATAATTTTATATATTTAATTAAATTATTATTTAATAATTTTTAATTATTAATTTCATACAAAAAATATTACAGGTGAGCTTTCACCAAATTTAAATTAATAAAAAATATATACATAATTATATTTTTACTATTATTATCTGTATCCTCAACTACATAGAAACTTAAAATGAATTGTAATATTAAAGCAAATAAAGGAGTTATAACTCGGATAGCATAAGCATGGTGACTAAGTTTATTTCATATATTCATAATTGTAAGGCATCACCATATACATGTAACAATATATTCTAGGTCTAGAAGTATGTGTACCAGTAATTCAGATACTGGTATATATAGTATTCTAGTCTAGTCAAGGAGCATGATGATATGATTCTTTGTATTTTGGTGCGACTGGTCACTAGTAGTGTGATGCATGCATGGCTTTCCCATTCAAGGAAACGCGCAATATGTACTTGTATTTCCTCCTTAATGTAACATGTGGTGATAGATAAGATAATACGCACGAACACCTGTCCACGTGTCACGATTTCCCACGCAAATCCACCGTTAACCAACTGTGCTCACTGCATACTAATTCAAAATGGGTCCCACCTTGGGAGGCTGAGCTGTCTTATTAGCTTCTTCTCCTCGTACGAACCTTGCCACCACCTTCCTTCAACGTTCCCCCATCGCCATTTACTCAGTCATCAACCCCAGCTGGCTCCTCTTCATTCTCTAACCCTCACTCTCCCACTCCTCACTTTAATTTCCTCTTCTTCAACCTCCAAATCCAAACCCATATCATTATTATATATATAACACCATCGCTACCACACTCTCCAACAACTTAAACCTTCTAAACATATATAACCAATTCTCTTGTATTTTCCCACTAATGTTTACCTTCACTACTACTCACTCTAACTCCACCACATGGCCGGCTGTTAACTCTGAATTCTCCACTTCCTATGACACTTCCTCGCCCGTTTCTGACGCAAGTACCAGTGGTGGTGGCGCTCATGGTTTCGTGTTATCTGACGAGGAGGTGCTGCTGGCGGCAACCCATCCCAAGAAGCGAGCGGGGAGGAAGAAGTTCAAGGAGACACGTCACCCTGTGTATAGGGGTGTGAGGAGGAGGAACTCTGATAAGTGGGTTTGTGAAGTTAGGGAGCCAAACAAGAAGTCTAGGATTTGGTTGGGGACATTTCCCACGGCTGAGATGGCGGCGCGTGCCCATGACGTGGCAGCAATCGCCTTGAGAGGCCGCCATGCCTGCCTTAACTTTGCTGACTCTGCGTGGCGGCTACAGTTGCCTGCCACGTCAGATGCCAAGGCCATCCAGAAGGCTGCAGCAGAGGCTGCTGAGGCCTTCCGACCTAGGATGGCCTTGGAGACTAATGACAATTCCAAAGAAAGTATCGATGATGAGGTGGCAGTGGCGGCAGCCGTGCCAAAAGAAGAGGAACAAGGAGTGTTTTGTATGGAGGAGGAAGAGGCCGAGACGGTGTTGGGATTGCCGGAATCGTTGAGAAATATGGTGCTCATGTCCCCAACACATTGCATGGGGTATGAGTACGGATATGCTGACGTGGACGTTGGTGATACTGAGGTGTCATTATGGAGTTTTCCAATTTAGTTTTTTGACTAATGTGTTTGTCTGGTTTTGTTTTCTTTTTTGTAATGCATGTATCTGTACTTGTTTTTAATCTCTTGTACGGATACTCTTTTGATAAAGACTCAAACAATAATGTCTCTTCATTTTCCCTTATTGTGAGCCCCTAGTTCTTTTATAGTGAAAGTGAATAGGAATGGGTAGGAATGAAGTTATTCATGTACAAAGGATATCATTGATGTTTTTGGATGAGAATCCTTTAATTAGCAGCAATCATAGCAGTGCTACTTCTTTGATGATTGAAATTTGAATTGAATTTACTAAGAAAAAAAAAATAGGATTTCTAAGTACGTTTCATTTTTCTTAAGATAAGGTGCTAAGTGACAAAGTGGCCAACTTGCTCTTTGATGACCCTCTTTGAATAGAGTTAAAGGCGGCTAAGTTATCATTTTTGACTAAAAAATTGTACAAAAGTACTATTTCTACAACAGAATTCAGTAATTTACTCAATAATTCAATTGTACAAGTTTATATATTTAAAAAGTTTTATTCAATTTTACAAATTCTTTTAAGAAATAACGTTGCAAGTTAAATACCTAATTTACAAGCATATCAGTATGATTCTCCACCAAGGAGAATCGTGTAAAATCACACAAGTCATGCTTGTAAGTTTGCCAAAATAACATTTCCTAAGCTTGTACTGATTTGTAGCTTTTAGGTGGTATAATATGGCCAAGAGAGATTTTGATACACTATACACGCTTCTTGACCTACCTTGAGTTCATCCATATCTTAAGTCAATAGTTCTGACCTCTTAAAGTTCTTAGAAAATAATTGCTGCTAAGTTTCAGGGTAAGAGCAATGTATCAGCGCCAGAAACAGAAAAAAAAAATTCTAATTAGAATATTTCCAGAATCGTGGAGATGTTTCATGGTTGGATGTCGGATGATATGAAGTAATACAACTTTTTTTTCTCTTTTCTATTTTTAGGTGGACAGCATGAAATAATACAAGGTCGACGATATTTCTGTATTATTGTTATGTGGATCCTACTCACTGACCCCATTCATTATCATTGGTATTAGTATTTGGTTTATCATATGTGTACAATATATAGTAACACACCTAGCAAGACGACTACATGAGTACTAAAGTATATACTAAATTAATAATTTATATTAAAATATAAAATATATATTAAAAATAAATTAAATAATATACATAAATACATATTAACTGATCTAGTAATTAGTTTTTAGTATACATATAACAATTTTATTTGCTTCTGATATCTCCTTGTTCTTTTCTTTTTCCTTCTTTTTGTTGCAGAAATGGTGGGGAAGGGAAAAGATAACAGTAAGGAAATCCTTCACTAGTTTATTTCAAAGCCAAGTTCTTATAAAAATAAAAACAGATATCTGTTATACTAAGCACTAGCCTTCTAGATTAGTTGATTCATCAAAGGGAGGTTGGTGTTTTGAGAAGGAGTAGTAGACATTGCAAATTTAAATTTTACAAAGGAAATATCTCTAACAAATGAGGAAAACAGGTGTTAAACAAAGTTAAAAAAAGACCAAATAAAACCATCGTGTTAAGCATTACAAAATAAATGCTACACACGAGGAAAATTGATACGAGTCCATTAACAACAGCAGCTACTTCCGACCCAACACAAGAAGCTGAAAGCGATGAGAAAGCAATCGGGCCACCGTTAGCTGAGCAGAGAAACAAGCGTGTGAAGAAGCAACCAGCTTGGATGAAGGACTATGAGCTGTGAAATAGAGGTGCTGTAGAGTAATAAAATTAGCGGTAGCAACAAGTTAGTTACGTTTAGAAGAGAAGGCAGAGATTCAGAGAGCGGTAAGAAATATGAATTGTTATCATTGAGGAATGGTAAGAAATAAGAATCAAGTTAGTTACGTATATTTCTTACCACCCTGTGATTCTCTGCCTTTCCTTTTAACCTTTTCTCTCTTTAAGTTGTTACGTAACTAACTTGATGCTATACAGCACCTCTATTTCCCAGCTCATAGTCCTTCATCCAAGCTGGTTGCTTCTTCACACACTTGTTTCTCTGCTCAGCTAACGGTTTATCTGTCCCAATTGCTTTCTCATCGCTTTCATCTTCTTGTATTGGGCCGAAAGTAGCAGCTGTTGTTAATGGCTCATATCAAAAATGAAAGAGAAAGTTCTGATGTACAAATCAAAGTAGGCATAATAAGAAGCCATGTATGTCCTTTCACCTAATCCTCCACCCCTTCTATCCATTTGAGTCATTCAACAAGCACTGCTATTTCACTTTCTTTAGAAGTGATGTGGTTCTAAACTCAGCATCATCTCTTATGAAACTCCACCAAAGGAATGTGAGAGGAATGGTTGTTGCATGCCACAGTGCATGAGCATCCACATATCCCTTGTAAGGTGGGAAATCGTAATTCTCCAAGAACATAGCTACTCCTCCTCCAACTACCACCAACCATAATTTCCACCGTGCTGGATGCTTGGAAATGCCGGCCCATACCGCCCAAATAAGAAGCTGCAAAATGGCCATTATCATGCAAACTTTTACGTTCAAACCTGAAAAGAACAGTCGACACATCATCATACGTGTGCAAGATTGGTATACTGCATAGAAGGGGACAGAGAGCAATCTTAAGAACAGAAGATTACCATAAGCAAGATCATAGAAGTTCAAATACATGATATGAGTTGTCACAAAAGCAATCAAGGGAGCGGAAATCATAACTCTTGTAGCTTCATCCCTCACATTAAAAGCTCGAAGAATTGCTAGGATGAGGGTATATCCAAGTAATGCCACAGCAGAAGAGTAATCTAGTTTCTGTGTTAGCTCTACATCCCTACAGATAACGAAGTTTATTTAAAATACACATTAAAACCCTCCAGAAAAAGGTCCTATTATAATCACAGAAATGAAATATCAAACAAAGCATAGCTGGCATAGATCCCTTGTAATAATGTATATTAATAAGGATGATCATAATCTACCTTCTTTAAATTGTCTTGTGATGTAGTCAGTATAAATATTTTATGACCATAGTGGTGTAAAATTTCAAAATAGATATGCCTAAAGTGTAAGAAAATTAGTAAGGAACTAACAAGAAACTAAAATTGTGCTACAGGGGTTGTTACTACAAGTCTACAACACTGAAACAAGATTTAGTATAGAACATAAATGGTAATCACTAGCAAACAACTTACCTACTATGAAAAACAGCACTCCATAACCATGAATTCATAGATAGGATTCCGTAGATGTGCCACAAGCCAGTGTACTCATAATAGGTCTTCTTATCTGGCCTCAAAGGCAAATTATAATACACAAGAATGAAGAAGGACACCCAGCCATGAAACTGTATAGCAAGATTAAGAGCGGACAGAGCAACAGCAACTGGTTCCTGAAACCATATATAACATATCCATGCCACATTGAGAAACTGAAACCAACCAACCCATATAACAACTAAGCTTTTCATATGAGATTCATGAAAGAACCTGAATCCCATAAACACGCCGAAATGGCCATTTTCCATGATACTTGACAGGCTTGTCACCGAGTTTTGTTCTTTCTTCCTCTCTAGCTACCATGCAGTGATACCGACAGTCAGTGCGGCAGTCCCATTGTTTCCACCTCAGGTAAAGGGGTTCATGCATGTACCATGGACCATCAACTGGTTTTCCGTCTGATGAGAATTTACAGTGTTGAAAGCATCTATCACCTACACATCCAGTTTTCTCGCACTGTTCCACGCAACCTCTGAAATTCAATAATCACAATAAAACTGATCATATTGTTGAATAGAACATGGGATAATTTTCTTGCTGTTATCAATAACACAGCAATTTCTTTGACGTGTGTAAATTTTGCAGTTGCTGTTCTGACCTGACTTATTTGCAAATTACAACTTACAACCAACAATAAATAAGCCTCGAACTTTTCTAATATTAAAATTAAAACCACCTAAAAGAAAACCAAGAGTTAGATTTTTGCAAATGGAATGAGGACCTTATGAAAGTTTAAATTCCTTCCATCAAGCCCTTAGACTCTTTAGAACTTAACCAAAAGGGTAAGGAATTATTTGATGTTTTGCATAAAAGTCAAGACTGAAGCTGCATAACCATGGTAACATGTTGTTGATAGATAGCAAAATGTCAAAAGGAGACAAATGCATTCACAAGAGACAAATGCATCCATACCAAGAAAACAGAGAAGCTGAAAGAGAGTCACACACAACTTTGAACAGGATACTTGTGCTTACCTAAATGTGCTAGATAAAGCTATTAACGCTGAAACATCATATGTATAAAAATGTTCAAGCAATTGCATGAAAAAGATTCAAACTACTTGAAGCATGAGAGTTGCGCAGGATGTGTGAATGATGATGAAACCCAGGTGAATCTTACAATAACAGCAGCAATAAAATTTCCTATACTAATGCCATAAAATCCCCATTCAATCCAAATTACTTCTTTTTCTGGGAGCAGGGTTTCAATCTCGTCGTCTTCTCAACATATCAGTCCTCGTCGGTCGTAACCATAAAGAATAAAGACCAACCTATTTGCTGTGACCTTAGATTTATTATACTAATAGGAATTTTAATTATTACAACTTATAATAGTGAAAATAGATATTTCACTAATCAAATCAAAGGGCATTTATGCAAGGTCAGGAAATAGTTGAAACTTGACAACAATTTCCCTTGCTTACCTCAATAGATGACCAAAAAATGAGTCTCACCAGGTATGCCATAACAATTAACACCAACAACACAAAGGCATGCCATTTTATTTACATAAAGTCTATCCTTTACCGTTTGGATTGTAATCCCACGAAAAATAGCTTGTCTTGTTTCCCAATTTGAAAACCTCACTTGGAAAAAGCTTCTCCTTTATAGGTTTGTTCTAAACCATGGTTTGGGTTCCAAATAGAAACCAAACACGCCAAATTAGTGATCGAAACATCAATGCCACAACTGTTTTATTGAACATCACAACAGACACAAATTTTAATTACACAAAGACAGAACAACAAAGTTCCGAGAAGAAACACAACTATGAACTACACACAGAAGATATGATAAGAATGATCTCAAAAAATCTACTCTCAAATTTAACACACTCCATGCTTAACAACAGAGATTAAACCAAACAAATATATACATCATCATTCATTTCCCTATGCAGGGATTGAGATTCCAAAAATATACTAAACGGAATCATTCAATATATAGATTAAAAAGATTCCAAGACCACCCATTAAACTCTTCCCAAACTATCAAAACACACTATATGATTGAAAGTTCCAATTTTTGTCATGGCAATTATAGTAAAACACCAAATCCGGTTCTAGAGTGAGAAGTTAGAGCAAAATCCAGAGCTCAATAGTACATGAATTTCATAAAGAGAATGAAGCTCACTTGTAAATCGGATCGGCGTCGCCGTCTTCAGCAGCAGCGATGAGTCGAAGGAGGAAGCATAGAGCAGTGAGGAGCAAGAAGGAATAGCGAAGATGCGGAGCCATCAGATTCAAGTGAAGGAAAAAGCCAAGTCAAAAGGGTAAGAAGGAGACGGAGGAAGGTGTGGAGATTCCGGAGAGAATCAGCGGGTTTTGCATTTGACGGAGAAGACTAGCTGTTGAAGGAGGAAGAAGGGGAACTGAGTCAACTCGGAGCGAGTTGAACTGAGCTGAATTGAGTTGAAGTGAAGAACCAAGAATCTCGTGAGAAGATGATATATCTCACAGACGGTTTACGAGGTGACACATGTTGTTCCCTTCTTTATATAGTTTTTTCTATGTTTATTAATTTAATATTTAAATTTTATTTAAATCTTAAATCTTAATAATGGTTCACGAAATGATCTGTATTATAAGTTTACGAATAATGTTTACACCAAAATTAGCAATTAAAATTAATTATTAATATAAAATAATATTAAAATATTAATATATATTAAAAATTAATTAAATTATATATATATTTATACATAAATATATTAATAATTAATTTTAATGTATAAATAATATTTTTGTAAGTTTACTAATATTATTATATTTATGTTAGTTTAACTTGGGCAGTCTTTGACTAAATGTACAATTCATCAATGTGTTAAAATATTTTTTTACTCTTGGTCTTAGTTAGTTAGGGAGAAAATATAAATAAATTCCTTACTTTATTTTTTTTAGAAAAATTAATTTTTTATCAATTTAATTACAAATAAATATTTTCTCCCTTATAAATAGAGGATTGGACATATATATTTTTTATTTGTAATTAAATTTAGTGAATAATTTAATTATTATTTTAATAAAATGCTATGAACTATTTATCATTTTCTTTAGTTATAGCTTTTGGATTTGACTATAAGAATAGATGATTAATAAAAGATAAGTAGGTAATGATTTTGCAATGACTTGTACATTTTTTAAGAAAATAAAATATTAGATAAGTTTTTGAAAAAATTTCATGATAGAGAAATGTACTTATAATGTCTAAAATAAAACAATATGAAGTCCTTAAAATAGAGAAATGTACTATATTTAAAAATAAGTCAGATGGACAGAGTTGAGTTATTATGTCAAGTGTCAACTTTTAATTATTATCTTAAAAAAAATTTAAGATTTTAAATTTTTTATAACTTTTTAGTAGATCTGGTGATAATCTTAAAAGAAAATTATTAAAAGAGAGGCATTAAGACCAAGAGTAGGTCTAAGCATGAAGAAATGTTGATGAATATTGAATTGAACAACTCCTTCAATTTGTATAACTTGAATTAGCTTCATACATGATATGGTTGATCTTCAAAATCAGCAAGAAGAGCTCCCATAATCATGGAAACCAGATTCTCTAATCTTCAAGAGGTGATTGGATTCTCACACCATAAGGTAGCGTTTGGTAGAGAGATAGAGACAGAAAGAATGAGACTGAGAGACAGAGACTAAAAGACAGAAATTGAAATAAATCTTAGTATTCTGTTTGGTGCAAAATGGGAGACAGAAATTAAAACAAGAATGAAACTCTAATTTAATTTGCACAAAAGGTAAAATTGGAATTAATTAATTGAAATGAGGGTATTTTAGGTATAAAATGTTATTAAAGTTTCAGTCTCCATCTCTAAAAATTTTAATCCCCTGTGTCCCTACTTTTTGGAGGTACTGAAATACTGAAATTTTAGAGACAGAGACAGAAATTTTAGTACCAATCTCTGAACTAACAAACATAATACTGAGTCTCAGTCTCTCAGTCTCTGTCTCATTACCTCAAAACAAACGCTACCTAAGATCTTGCGAAAACCCAGCTCCCAATATATTTGGATAAACCCACATCAATGCTCATAAATAAGTTCATCATAAAGAGTGCCCACAATTCTATGGAAACATTAATAACCAAGTAATCAACCCCCATATACTTCTTATACACACCAGTACCAAATGATAAAAAAACCATTGATATTATATTCATGTGTGCTCCTCCAAGATATGATTCCACTTTTATTTTATATTAATTTATGCCATGGATGCATTATTTGGATGCCCCAACAACTCTTCTAATGGCTACTCCCTCTATAATTTATTATTTATTTTTCAGCAGTTGAGGTAACGTGATATGTGTTGATATTGTTTTATCATCAGGAATCTCCTATCATTTATTTAATTAATATTTTTCTCCAGCTTTTTGTGTTTGTATTTGAACTTAACAAATTTGTAACTACTAGTATGTTGTATCATGTTGAGAAACTCCAAAATAGTCTGTCTCACAATGCAGAAATAATATTTTCCTGTTATAGCTTCTCTAATATTGTCATTGACTCGACACTATTTTAAGGGAATAGATAAATAGAAGTTCCTTTTTTGACCAATAAATATTTTGGATTAAAAGTCCAATATATGAATAAATAACACCAACAGTGATCCATATGTTAGTCCATATTCGCCCAAAACGTTGATGATCATAATTTTTAGATTTCAGCCCATATTAGCCCAATACTAAATAATATCGTCATTTTTAAAATTTTGTAGAAGGAAAGACATACAAGAGACAAGTCAACGAAAAAATTTTATTTAATAAGTTGGCATCGGATTCGATGGTCTCAGAACGTTTAAACTATTAAATGGTCCTATAACAAAACATGTTTTTTAAGTTTTTTTAATAACTGCTAAATAATACTTTTCTAATTTTAATTACAAATTAACTCCATATATTTTATTTAATTATAAAAACTATTTTTTATTTTATAAATTATTATTTTATCATTCATCTATTATGTTTATTAATAATTAAAAATAAAAACAATAACGAATTAGATCTTCCATTGATCGTAATAAATTTTTTGACAATCCCAATCGATTAAAAGTTTATCTTTGATCCGTGACATTCGTCCAGGGCTGTGAAATCGTGTTTCTTATAAAATCAATCGATTGAATTAACAAAACAATCGATTGAATTTCAGGTTTCGCATAACTCAATCGATTAGACTTCAGGTTATCACAAAATAATCGATTGAAAATTGTAAGGTAGTATGATTTTTGTAAAAATCAATCGATTGATCATATTACCAATCTATTGAACGATGACTAGAATGTGAATTTTTTATAATTCAATGAATTGTTTATATTACCCAATCAATTGTTATTTTTATAAACCACCTGAAAGCTTGTTATTAGAGTGAAAAAAAATGACCATGGCTGACATTTGGAGTCCCATTGAGTGCAATTTTCCGCCGGTTCATGATTGCTGTTGTAGAAAACTCATTCGATTGGATTGCAGTAATTATCTTCTTATTATTGACTTTGTCACGATTTGATACATCTATGACTTTTCTAAGAAGAAACTCATGGCAATTGTGCATGTGAATGCAATGGATGAAATTGGGATTTTTTGTTGTCACCACACAAGTAAGGAAAGTCTGATCTATGTCTTCATTGATCTAGATGAAATAATGAATTTTGAGGAAGAGTCATTTACTGATCCTAGTAATCCTATTAACATTGTTCCTTATGTCAAGAGTCAAGCTCTAAATCAATGGTAATTTTTCTGCTAAGATTGAATCCAAGGATAATCTTAAAGTTGGTCCCTATGAGAAGTACTATATGTAAGTATGCACCTTTCTCTTGTCTCTGTTTTTTCTAGTATGAATTTATGAAACTGTCTCAAACTTAATTAATTCATGTCCTATCCATTATAGACAGATTTATTGTTGGATGAAATTGGAAGCCAATCATAGCTAAAGACGTCCTCTGTCATCCATGATTTTGTGGACGGAGATTACTATATGGATAAATTGGGCATAGCAAATGGTTTTTCCACAAGTAATTTCGAGAGACGCAAAAATATTAGTAGTGGTCATTTTTTTCACTCTAATTTCATGTGGTTATAAAAATAACTTTCGATTGGGCAATATAAACAATTGATTGAATTATAAAAAACCCACATTCTAGTAATCGTTCAATTCATTGGGTAATATGACCAATCGATTGATTTTTGCAAAAATCATACTGCCTTGCAATTTTCAATCGATTGTTTTATGATAACTTGAAGTCCAATCGATTGAGTTATGGAAATCTGAAATTCAATCAATTGTTTTGTTAATCCAATCGATTGATTTTCTAAGAAACACAATTTCCAAGCCCTGGACGAATGTAACGGATCAAAGATAAATTTTAATCGATTGGGATTGCCAAAAAGTTTATTACGATCAATGGAAGATCTAATTCGTTATTATTTTTGTTTTTTATTGTTAATAAATATAATAGATGAATGATAAAATAATAATTTATAAAATAAAAAATAATTTTTATAATTAAATAAAATATATAGGATTAATTTGTAATTAAAATTAAAAATAAACTATTTAGTAGTTATTAAAAAACTTAAAAAACATGTTTTGTTATGAAACTATTTAATAGTCCAAACGTTTTGGGACTATCAAATTCTTAGCCTAATAAATTAGATTGGTCTAATAGTTAATTTATTAATCCATTTAAACAAGACTTGAGATGGTTGGAGAATTGGTTGTGTTGCTTAATAACCACACCCGAGTTTAAGTCCCACAAAAAAAAAAATCTAAAAATGAACACTTGTAATATGTGTGAGTGTGTACATGGATAATGCATAAAATTAGCAACCGTTTAATTCACTTGACAAAAAAATATTATAAGTGAACAAAAATTACTAACATGTCTTATAAGTGAACAAAAATTATTAAAACATTAAATTAAAATATTTTTATTTTTTACTTTAAATAAACTTATTTTTTTAGTAATGCTATACATCTAATAAATATTATCATTTTTTATCAGTAATAATTTGTATCAATATCATTGATAAAATAAATCCTAAAAAATATAAACAATAAATAAGTCCTTGAAAAATTTAAAACCACAACAAAAAAATTAAATATTAAATATATATTCTAAAAAATAATTTTAAAGATTAAATTTTGATATATATATTTTTGCAATCATTATTAAAAAAATAAAATCATCTCATCCTTAAAATTTGATAAATTTTTTTCAAACGGGTGAATGACCATATATTTTTAAAAAATAAAAAAATTTAGAAATCAAATTTTATTCTAAATTTTTTGTGCACTTTCTAAATATTTATACAAATGTTACAAAAATTTAAAGCTAATAGACAAGCTATTTTTTAAATATAAATTTTTTTATTATTTATAAAAATATAATATTTTTTTTATTTTTATTTTAAAATTATTTAAAAACTGTTTTATTAACAATATATTTTATTTATCATTATTTCGAATACTAAATTTTTTTAATATTAAATTAGTAATTAACCTATTCAATATTTATACTAATTAAATAATAATAAAAAAATAATAAAAGTTGTTGGCATGGAGAATTTCTCTTTCTTATAAACAGGTAGCAATCCTATATTTATATTAAAAAATGCAAGAAAAATTTTAAAGAACGAAAAAAGATAATTAGATATACATATTACAGGTGTCATCATTTCATGTCTTTAAAAATTCTTCAGACAACATTTTCTTCTTCTTCTTCGCTTCTTGTTCCAAATTCCATGGCGCTCTCTCTCTGTCACAGTCCTCTTCCTTTTCCATGTTCTCATTCTTCTCTCAAACCGAAGCTCGCTTTATCTCTCTCTCGCTCTTCTTTCTCACCCACTCTCTCCTTCTCTCCTGCTTCCAATGTCAAGTTCACCACTGCCACACCAAGTGCCTACGTCACAGGCCCCGGCTCGGATCCAATCTTCGCTGAACAGGGTCCAAAGATTGACGGGTCGGGTCAGGATAAACCCAACACCCCACCCAAGGTCATAAGTTGGGGGTTGCTATGGATGCTTCTCATGAAGCACAAGCTGAGGCTGATTCTTTCGCTTGCAACTCTCATTGCTTGCTCCACTTGCACTCTTTCCGTGCCCATTTTTTCTGGTAATTTAAAACTTCTTTTGGGTTTTCTTCATTTTAGCTTAATTGCTTTAAAGTTCACAGCTTTATGTTTTTCATTTTTCATGGGATTTTCATAAAGTTTTTTTTTTTTTTTTTGTACTGTGTTTGGATGGATGATAGGTTAATGAATTTTTTTCAATATGCTTGGATCAAATCAAAGGCTTACGTAGCGATGAAAATGAAAAAGGAGAATCAGCTCTTATGTACTATGTACTGTTTCATAGGAAAATAAAGCGGCTGTTATCCTCTTTATTGTCCCTAAGATCTTTTTTTTCCCCTTCATTATTCAAATTGGGGTGTGCAGGGAACAGGAATACTAAAAATCTTAATTTCAAAGCAGTACAATCGTTCTGCTTCAATTTGTAAGATACAATTTATAATTTTAATCACAATTGTAATTTTTAATACAAGGAAGAAAGTAATGATTCCCTTTTCAGTCTAGTTCCGGTTAGGACTCGTGAATGAAAAGAATTGAAATGAAATGAAATGCAGTGTCAATGGAAAATATTTCATTTTTAATATTAAGATTTTCTAGGAGCCATTATGAATCACTACATAAGATGGTATTTTAGTATTAAAAATTATACTATTCAGTATGATATACTTTAGCTGTTGATTACTTTTTATCCTCTTTACTGGTGCAATGCATTTGCAGAAATTTCTGATTGAATGTTGAAGGTTGGAAGTATTTTTATTACACATTCTTATGGGTTATTGATTTTCTGTAGGGCGGTTTTTTGAAGTCCTTATTGGTGTTAGACCAGAGCCATTGTGGAAGTTGCTCAGTCAAATTGGAGTGCTGTATGCAATGGAGCCACTTTTAACCGTTATTTTTGTTGTAAACATGAACACTGTATGGGAGAAAGTTATGTCAACTCTTAGAGCTCAGATCTTTGGCAGAATATTGATTCAAAAGGTAAAGTCAAATCTTTCTCAATTTTCGCTCTGCCACTTATATTTTATTTCTTGTTTTTCTATGTCATTTCTCTCGAAGAGAGTTGTTTGTTAGAACATGCACGGTAGCTTGAAATTTGAGTCTATAAGTTTTTCTGGCTTTGCTGTTACTAAGTGTTCTTTCTTTTTATGCAGGTTGAATTTTTCGACAAATACAAGGTATTTGTATGGGTTATTCATTTATATGTGCTTTTACTTTGCTATTTGTGATACTTAGGCTTAGAGCTGTGATAATGTGCCAAATAAACATTGTCAATAATAATTGCACTGTCACCTTTACCTTAATTTTATATTTTCTTGTCTTTGTCCTTCTCCTTCTGTCTATTTCACTACATTACTTTCCCATCTATCGAGTTCCCTAATCTACTCCTTTCGGTTATATCTTACGTGTATTAAGAATTTTACAAGTATAAAAAAATCTCATTTTTCTAACCCATATTGTTTTGGTTTATTTTACTTTTATTTAAGCATTGGTAGGTGCCAAAACAATTGTGCTTTCTTTGTTTGCTCTTTTTAGGTTGGAGAACTCACTGGTTTGTTAACATCTGATTTGGGTTCCCTTAAAGATATTGTGAGCGAGAATGTCTCAAGGGATCGCGGTTTCAGGGCATTATCTGAGGCAAGCAACTCTACATCAATGAGAAGTGAGCTTTATATTTCCTATATTTAAGCATGTGTGTGATGTCTTTTTTCAATTTGTTGGGTTAACTTTCCTTCATTTCTTGAGGAGTGGGAGTTTATTTTACAACAGTTAGATGTCTGAGTACATAAATTGCTTCCTTATCTTTCAAGAGTTAACCAGTGTTTTTTTGGTTACTTACTTACTTATGTCACACTCATGCTTATTTTAGTCTGCATTTTGTAGCTTACGTTTGCTATTGGGTCTTCTGTTTTCTCTGTTCTTGTAGGTCATTGGGACGATATTCATTCTTTTTTCTTTATCCCCTCAGCTAGCCCCACTTCTTGGTATTCTGATGCTCACGGTTTCTGTCTCAGTCGGTAAGTTGCTATTGTACTTGATGTATTAGTCTAATGGCCAGGTTGTTCTAGGTTCGACTCTAATAGTATTGTGATTTATTACTATTAGTGTGGGCATATTCAACCCGTTTCTTTGTTCTTGTAGCTTGAATTAGAAATAGATTACTATATATGTAGAAATTTTGAGTCAAGTTGCTTGTCAATTTGTGTTTTCTTCTGCTGATTCTTTTAGTTCTCTGAAGCTGTCTACAAGAGATCGACATTCCCTGTTTTCAAAGCACATGGGTTGGCCCAAGCATCAATAGCTGATTGTGTATCAGAAACATTCTCTGCTATTCGAACAGTGAGTTCTCCATGGATTATACTTCAAATTTATAGTAACTTTGTGCTTTGTAAAGTCTTGTATTTGTAATAGACAGTTGATAACAGTAAAATAAATTATTACAGGTAAGATCTTTTGGTGGTGAAAAGCGGCAGATGTTTACATTTGCTAAACAGGTAAGATTATTCAAGAACGAATAGGTTTTTGTTGTGAAAGGCTTGACACCTCTAATTATTAGTTCTTTACAGGTTCTGTCTTTCCAGTCAAGTGGGATAAAGCTTGGTACTTTCAAATCATTTAATGAATCTATGACCAGGGTTGCTGTTTATATCTCTTTGATTTCATTATATTGTCTTGGAGGGAACAAAGTTAAGGCGGTAAGCAGTTCTAATCTGTTCAAAATTTCTGTTTTTCCATTTATATTTCTCTCTCACTGTTTCTTTTGCAACAAGTTCGACCATTAAAATAATATTTTTAAGTTGCTTTAGTTTCTGTTCGCAGGGTGAGCTCTCTGTCGGAGCTATGGCATCTTTTATTGGATATACTTTCACTTTAACATTTGCTGTAAGGAAATTAAGTTGTGACTTGTTATTTATTTCATCTTATCTCTTGATCTTCACTTGACTGTCTAATATTATCATTTAGGTTCAAGGACTGGTTAATACCTTTGGGGATCTTCGAGGAGCTTTTGCGGCCGTTGACAGGATCAACTCTGTTTTATCTGGGGTTCAGGTTGATGATTCTCTTGCCTATGGCTTAGAAAGAGAACTAAGGCAACAGAAAGCAGTGGATGATGAGAAATATAAATTATTCTTCTCTAATAGTTCAACTGAGAAGAACCAAATGCATTACATGTCGGCACTAAAAACATCTAGCAATTTGTTTAGCTTGGCTTGGTCTGGAGATGTTTGTCTTGAAGGTATCTCTACTGCATCATTCTTCATATCCACTCTGTTGTGCTTTTCTAATGATTAGCTTAACTGCTTCAAGACCCATGTTTGCTAATGTTCTTCAGTGCAAGCTTTATTATCTTAATTTTTTCTCCTTAATTTGGTTTTTCCTGTGAGTAACTGTCCAATCTAAAGTTTGTTTTAATGTATCATGTAACAAAACTTATGCATGTGAGCTTGTCTTCTTATAATAAACAGAACGACGACTAAGTATCACACTAACACAATATATTTCTTTTTCCTTTTCTCTTTTTAATTATGCTTACTTGCCTATTTTATACTGCAGATGTCTATTTCTCTTATCCTTTAAGGCCAGATGTGGAAATCTTACGCGGGTTAAATTTAAAACTAAATTGTGGAGCTGTAACTGCACTGGTAGGTTCTAGTGGCGCAGGCAAAAGTACCATAGTGCAGCTATTGGCTAGATTTTATGAGGTTTAACTTCTGTTTCATAAGTTGATAGTTGAAGTTTCATTCTATTTCGTTGTTTCGAGAATTGATGGTGCCAAATGGTATTTTATTATGCACAGCCAGCAAGAGGTTGCATAACGGTTGCGGGAGAGGATGTAAGAACATTTGACAAGAGTGAATGGGCCCGGGTTGTCTCTATTGTAAATCAAGTATGAAAACCAAAACTAAAAACAAGAGACACTAAGAATCATGTTGCTTCATGAATGATACACTTAACACTAAAATGTTACAGGAGCCTGTTCTCTTCTCGGTGTCGGTTGGAGAAAATATTGCATATGGTCTTCCAGATGAGAATGTTTCTAAGGAGGATGTCATTAAGGCAGCAAAAGCTGCCAATGCTCATGACTTTATCATCTCACTTCCACAGGTTTGTTTATCTTCATTTTCAGATTGTTTTATATCCGCATTTACAAAGTTAAAACTTAAAAGTACTAACTTGTTTGTTTACTGTTCATATTTTGGTGAAAACTCACATGTAGTTGTCTTCATGTAAAGTTAATAGTTAAAAACCGTTAGATGATTTGACATGTTTGAGTAAATTATCATTTAACTATTCTCAACTATCAACTTCGCATGAAAACAACTGCATGTAAGTTGTCACCTCATATTTACCTGAAAGGGCTATGATACACTTGTCGGTGAGCGTGGAGGCCTATTGAGTGGAGGACAGAGGCAGGTATCGTCGAGTTTATATATAACCCTTCCCTTTGCAAGAACATGCACGGTTAAATTTCATGCATGCACATTCAGAGGTTCTTGACTTCCATGTATCTAAATTGCAGAGAATCGCCATAGCCCGAGCTATCTTAAAGAATGCTCCAATCCTTATACTAGACGAGGTGATATTCATGTCAGAATTCTATATACTTTCCATCAACGATGATGTAGTAATCCTGGCAACATGTAGCCATGATAATCTTAACACTATTTCCTTGCTTTGCAGGCCACAAGTGCGCTGGATGCTGTCAGCGAGCGGCTGGTACAAGAAGCTCTCAACCATTTGATGAAAGGGAGGACGACACTAGTTATAGCTCATCGATTAAGCACGGTTCAAAATGCTCATCAAATTGCGCTTTGTTCTGAAGGGAGGATCGCAGAACTAGGCACACATTTTGAGCTATTGGCTAAGAAGGGCCAATATGCTTCCCTGGTTAGCACTCAGAGGCTTGCATTTGAATGAAATTATGCTATGGTAGTCTTAGTCACACAAGATAATCATGCTTGTCACATGAAGATGCATTTTTTTGTTGGCTGGCCAAAACACAGAAATTTTGTCTTGCAAATGGAGAAATGTGTCATAACTCATAACAGAAAGAGATATGATGTATAGTTACAACAAGAGCAGTAGGTTATAAGGGAAAAAAAAATGACATTTAAAACAATATTTCCTTTATATCAAATGCATGCTGATCAAACCTCCTTGTGTTCCTCCATTTAAATTATAAGCTGCAGAAAATATAAAAAAGAAGCAAATACAGTAAATCACTATTTCTAACCATGAAAAATTTGAGCACCGGTAAAACTAACTAGAAAAGATTTAAATAAATTTAAGAACTATGAAAGTTTATTATTGTTAGACAAAATTAACGCGTCAATTTATGTATTTAAATCAACTCTCCGCATAAATTATACAACTACAATAATTGATATTTCTTTACATGAGTGTGTATTTTTTTTTAACTATGTAATTAGCGTTTTACCAAATTACACGTAATTACATGCAATTTTAGTCTAGCAAAAAATATCAAAGGTTTAAATTACGTGAAGTTTGGTTTGGAAAGAAAAAAAAAATATTTACAGGAGATAATAATGTCACTCCTATTTTAAACATGTCATTCATTTTTTTTTTAAAATTTATACAAAATGTAATGCAAAATAAAGCATGTAAAAGATGACATTATCAAAAATAAGAATTTAATTTATTATTGATTTTCTTTACATGCAATTTTAAATGAGAGGTAGATATTAGGAGCATGCTATTTACAATGATCAATTACTAATGGTAAATAGTGGTCATGTTGTAATTGATTAATTAAAATGGTAGATTGTGAGCATGCTATTTACAATGATCAATTGCTAATGATAAATGGTGGCCATGTTATTTAATCTAAGATATTTTCTTAATCTATCAAATTGTATAAAATTTATAGAAATTATCAGATGATTTAATAGTTCAAACATAAGAACTATCCGAAAATATAAATTTTATACGATTTGATATATTAAATTTTAAATTAAAAACATAAAGTTTATTTGACTTATATTTATTTATATTTTTTTGCTTCTAAGATCTTATAAAAAAAAATAAAAATAATAACTACAATAATTAATTAAATAGTATGTCCACTATTTTTAATTAATCAATTAAATAGCATGATCACCATCTATTGATCTACCATTTTTAATTAGTTGATCATTACAATTAGCATACTCATATCTACCTACCACTCATTCGTTACATATTTTTTTGCATTATCAAAATAAAAATAACGTTATTATATCCTATAAATACTTTACTATTTTTTCCTTCCCAAACCAAACTTCCTATGAATATTTAACTAATTTTGGCCTTCCCAAACCAAACTTCACTAATCCGCTGCAATTCAAAGCGATTTAGCTCTTTGATATTTTTTACTCGTAACTTAAAGGGGTTTATTTTTTCGGTGTTATACAATATTTGTTATAAAAAATTAGGACAAATGACGATATTAAATCAGTTTGAATGAAATATTACATGATTTAACTAAATAGAAAAATGAGATATGGATCAACTAAAAGCATATATCTATGTAATTTGAATCAATATAATTCGAATTAAAGACTATGATAATTCGAATCAATGCCATTAGAATTATGAGAGAGTATGTATGTTAGGTAGTTTGAATTATGCTGATTCGAATTACGCATGGGAAAGTTCGAATTACTCTGATTCAAATTATGTTTGAGCAGTTCGGATCACTCTGATTCGAATTATATAGTGAGCAATTCGAATTCTATACAATACTCTTCTACCCATTGATAGTTCAGGAATATTTTTTAATAAATTTATTTAAATTATACCACCAAAAAATATTTTATTCTATACAAAATAATTTTTAAAAAATGGCTTAAAAGATATTAGGAGTACTATAAAAGTTCACTAATATTCTAGTGACTTAGGTAAATACATGCATGTACTCAAATTTTAAATAAAATACTCTACATAGTCAATAATAATTTAAAAATTAAAGAAAATATATTTTTATCATATATTTACAAATTTTTATAGTACTCCTAACATCTTTTAAGCCATTTTTTTAATTAATTTATATGGAATAAAATATATTTTTTAATTGTTTTGTATGGAATAAAATATTTTCTTTAATTTCTAAATTATTATTGACTATGTAAAATATTTTATTTAAAATTTGAGTACATGCATGTATTTACCTAAGTCATTAGAACATTACAAATTTTTATATTACCCCTAATATTTTTTAAGCTATTTTTTTAAATTATTTTGTATAGAATAAAATATTTTTTGTAGTGTAATTTAAATAAATTTATTAAAAAATTTATTAAAAAATATTCAAGAGCTATCAAAAATGGGCAAAAAAATATTGTATAAAATTCGAATTGATAACTCATTAATATTTTAAAGAAATATCGTAATTAAATATTTTGTTAGTTTTTTTTATTTTTAAATTATTAATTTTTTAATAAATTTTTTAATATGCTACTTTTGTCTTTCACCTTCTACCTGCAAACTTTAGATTCATTTCAGAGTATCTTTCTTGCATCTCTTTGAGCTCATTTTCTATCAATTTATTTCTTTTCTTCTACATTCGGTTAACATGTCCACTGCAAAGGTTGCCATCCCCATTTTTCACTCTGAACGTATCTGCTTCTTTCTCCGAAAAATTTGCATCACTACCATGACAAGAAAATGATCAACAGTTAAGAGAGTTAATGTACTAATATTTTTTAAGCTTGGCCAAAAATTTATCAAAGTTAACACAATTAAGAGAATCTAAATTACCTGCACACAACGCTATCACATAATTAAACATCTCTATCACAAACTTACAAATTCAGATATAGTAAAAATTAAAGATGAACTACAAGTTCTTATTGATTGTATGCTTCAACAAAATTGCTGGTTAGAAATTTCATGAAGATGCCTAGTTCTCAGGTATTATTCATCTTGAGTATTCATTGCTTTTTTCTCAGAAATTGAATGTAAAACTATGTAAATTCTTATTTTGACCATTCTTCCAGTAATATAGCATGAAATTTTTAGAATTAAACTTTGCACATATTATTAGGGTAAATGGCAGTATTAAACCAGTTTTAATAGAGATAGAGTATGTAATATAATAGATCAAGATTAAGAAGATCAAAATATAATTGTTAAGAGATAATCGAGCCTAGTTTGTTTTCAAATCTGTTATTTCTATTTTCTCTTAACAACAGAATTCTATGGTAATTTGCTATATATATATATAGCAAAGTTGCCTCATCTATGTAATCTGATTCAATTACTCAATATTAGATCATCAAATCATTTTAGCTTTTCGTTTTATTTAAAACTCTTTCAAGCTTCCATGAGATTTTACATGATTAAGCTAAGTTGAAAAAATAAGACATGGATCAACCAAAAACATGTCTCTATATAATTCGAATCAACCCCATTCGAACTAGAAAACTTTGTAATTCGAATCAAACCTCCTCGAATTAGTGAAGGAGTTTGCAGTCTTAGTAGTTCGAATCAGACTGATTCGAATTATGTATGAGGAAGTTCGAATCAACCTAATTCGAATTATGCATAGGGAGTTAGAATCTAGCTGATTCGAATTAGTGCTTGAGGAATTCGAATTATAGTTCGAACGAGTCTGTTTCGATTTACTGGCAAATTGAGTTCTATCTATAAATAAAATTTGGACTATTAAATTTAATGCAAAATCAACCTATATAAATATTAATAAAAATTTTGTAATAAAAAAGAGTACTTAACTTATCAATTTTTACACACTCATGCATTCTCTTTTGATTACCACACACATGCATTGACTTTTATTGAACCGTGACTTTGGGGCATTTTTGTCCCCTTTTTATTGCTTTTCTTTTTTTTTTCTTTTCTATATATTTTCTTTATATATATATATATATATATATTTTTTTTTTTTTTTCTTTTTGTTTTTCTCTTTTTTTTTTCTTTTCAAACTAAAATGTATACAAGAACATCAATGCATATGGTTTACACATGATTAATACATGAGTATGTACCCAATTCCCAAGATTCTCAACACAAATACAAAAATACACTTTTATCTCTACCCAATGTTCCCAACTCTTCCAAAATCAAATGATAAACACTCTCACTAGCCTAAGCTAATCAAAGATCCAAATTAAGGGATATTTATTTTTTTTCACTTAGGCTTGTAATGTGCTACAATTAAGAATAAATGGGTTAAACATAGGCTCAAAATTGGCTAACAATGGAAGATAAAAGGTAGGCTATTTGGGTAAGTGAGCTATTTGAACAATGGCCTCAATCATATAAATGCATGTATACACAAAATAATGGACATATAGAATTAAACAAATCAAAGATTACAATCATAGGAAGAGAATAATGCACACAATAATGAAAATAAGTGGCTATATGATGTAGCCACACAATTAGGCTCAAATCTCACATGCTTGTGTTCTTAGCTCAAAAACATGATCCACAAAATATATAATTCAAGCAAGTTCTAAAAAAAAATTTTTCAATCAATTGGGGGTGCCCTATAGATAAAATCCTTGGAAAATATCATGATTTTGACTAAGTTTAATATATACATATGCAAAATAAGAAAATGCGACTAAGAATCCTAAAATGAAATGCAAAAGTGTTGGGATTAGAAACTTGTCACCCAAAAACGCCGAGTGGTCGGACGACGTCCCCACACTTAAAAGTTTGCACCGTCCTCGGTGCACTAAATGAGCAAAGGGGTGCGGCGACTCTCCAAGTTGCCACCTTCATCTGGTAGGTCAACCGGTTGCTGCGTGTTCTTCCTTCCACTTCCATTTTTGCTTATGGTGCATCGATCATGAAAAACAAAATAAACACCGTAAGATGAAAAAAATACAAAAGCAAGGAAGCGTGAATTGTTGGAATGAGGTAAATCACTAGAAATGAGTGAGTAAATTAGTGTGACAATAATGAAAAATAGTTGTGTGGGTTCTAAAATTGCGCGCGGTTTAGAACACACACACGCTAGTATAAAAAGCTATGTCACATTTACACAAAAGAAAGCATACACTTCACTCATTCTAGTATGCTTGAGATACTTTAAGAGACTTGTAGGTTAAGGCAACCAAACAAGTAGTGAAGAAGCATAAAAGCATTCAAGCAAAAATCAAGCAATTGTGAAATTGAATAATGCATGGACATTAATTGATGTGTAAGTAAATTTGATGAACAAAATGGTATAGAGAGCTCACACATCAAACAATGACACATATTGAAGTTGTTGCAACACCTAAGTGACATAGAGGTGAAACACATGGATGCTATGGAGTTTAGAAAAAAGAAGATAGAAATGAAAATCAATTACATAGCAAGCATGGTCCACAAAGCTTGAAGAGCTCAAAAATATGTCACTAGGTAAGCTTTCGATCCAATTTCACAATTCTACAATCTCAATGCATGAAATAGGTGATGGTCACTTAGAACAAGCATCCTAAAAAAATGCATTGATAATATACAATTGCCTAACAATGGATGATGAATGCATGGTGGCCAAAACATGCAATTCAAAGAGGTAAGATGCATGAAGGCAATATAACATGTACTTGGTATTCAAAAGCATTAAACATGAAAAGTTCCGAACCAAGTAACCAAATATAACCTCAACAAAGAATCCAACAATTACAATTAAAATTAATGATGTTAAACTAACATCCTATCAATAAGCAGCAGCAGTAAACAGTAAACAAGATCAGTAATCCAACACTTATAATGGAAAACAAAAGTTAAATGAAAATTAAACTAACTAAAAGAAATGGTGTTACATGATATTTGTTAGTGTTGGATGATGTTTGAAGGGTGGAAAGAAAAGAGAAGACGGAAAGAAATGGAAAGAGGAGAAGAGAAGAAGGTGAGTGAAACAGGGCCATCCATGCGTGCGCGTCATCTACGCGTAAGCGTGGATTGATGAAATGGCAGCGACGTGTACGCGTGCATGGCAAAGCAGAGAGTCGGCGCGTATGCGCAAGGTGCGCGTGCGCGTGCCTTGGGGCACAAAGTTGGCACACTTCAGGCACAACTCTCGGGTGAATGTATGGGAGGTGGGAAAAATTCAATCCACGCGTACGCGTACATGGCGCGTCCGCGTGGATGGTCGAAAATGCTTGAGGCGCGCGTACGCGTCAGATGCGCACACGCGCGGGTTGGTGCTCTGTTTTTCAAAAATTGTTTTCTATGTTTTTGCACCAAACCAAGCATTCCAAACCTCCAAACAACTACCAAAACATCATAAAACATTATTTAACCTACTAGACTCCCAAATAAACTCAACTAAGCAATTAAAACATGATATTAAACCTATTTTACCAATATGTACAAAAGGGAAAATGAAAAAATGTTACCATGGTGGGTGTCTCCCACCTAGCACTTTTGTTTATTGTCCTTAAGTTGGACTTATGGGGAGCTCTTCATCAAGGTGGCTTGTGCTTGAATCCATCCTTGAACATCCACCAATGCTTGGACTTCCATTGTGCTTCATCATTCAAAGTTAATAACTCCAAGCTTTGATGGAGTTCTTCACAAACCATAGGCTCCCAAAGCTGATCTTCCTTGTGCGATCCGAGATCCCACACCTTGTTTTCACACCCGTCCTTGAGTTGATCATGGTGATTTCCTCCGGGTGGCAAGAGAGATGAATTCTCATGGGAGCACCAAACTATTCTCCTAGACCCATCCGATTGAGCACTAGTCCAACCTTTACTCCTTGAAGCTTCAACCATAATGAGCCTAGACTTACAACGCCAACCACGAAACATCTTTCTTTTATGCTTCATCCCACAAAGCATCCTAAGTTGGCCATCCGTTTCAAGCAAACCATATTCAAGTGGGATAATAAAGCTAATAGAAATAAGTTTCACCCACTCAAATGAAGGTGTAGATGGCAACCTAGGCAAAGGTGATTCCAAGGGTCTTGACAAGGCGTATTCAATTGCCATCCTCTTTTTTCTAAGGACTTCCACCTTTCCACAAGATCTCTTAATCTCAATCCTTTGTTCAACAATTTTATCTAGCTCTTTTCCCTTACTCAAATCATAAATGGGAGGACAAGAGAGATTTACCTCCACATTGCTTTCCATCTCCTTGGGAGAAGGTTCTTCATGCTCAAAGGATTCTTCACCACTAAGACTTGATGCTTGATCTTCATCACCAAGGAAACTCAATTCTTGCTCTATCCCATCCGATTCTTCATAAGGGATATGCCTTGGGGGTTGTGCACATTCCTCCTTAGCATCAAATTCAATCATCTTGGAGGGATTTTCTTCAATCCTAGACTCCCAAGGTGGTTCCGCATCTCCTAAGTCTTCAACCACTTCTTCCTCTTCTTCAATAATCTCTACCTCCTCCTCTTCTTGCATTTCTTGCTTTAACTCCTCTTCTTCACCTTGGAGCTTCAAGTTCACTCCCTCACTAAGCTCTTTGGTTGCTTCTCCACATTCCACAATGGAAGTGCCTTGATCGCATAGGCTTAGGCGGGATGAAACTATGTTGCCAATGACTTCTACCATGATAGCCATTTTTTCTCTTAACTCCTCAAATTTCTTTTCATCCTCCTCGTGTTGCCTTAAGATATGAGATTCAAGATCCCTTAATTCTAGTATAGAGGCTTCATCGGGAAATGATGGTGGAAGAGAGGGTTCATTGATTGGGGGAAAGGTATCATAGTTGGAAGGTGGTTCTTCTTGGTAGAGTTGTGGTGGTAAGTAGTATTCATCTTGTGGTTGAAAATTTTCATGTATCGGAGGTGGTTCATCTTGGTAATAATATGGAGGGGGTGGTTCTTGAAAATGTTGATGTTGGAATGGTGGTGGCTCTATATGTGGTTCATATGGCTCATATGGTTGTTGGTAGGATGGATATAGATTAGGGTCATATGAAGATGGTTGGTGAAAGGTGGCTTGCGAGTATGGTTGATGGCTATGTTGAGGATATGGCTCATAGGTGTATGGTGGTGGTTCTTGAAAGTCACAAGGGGATTCACCACAACCATTGGATTGGTATGTATCATAGAATGACTCTTCTTCATAGTGCATTGGTGGAGGTTGTTGCCAAGAGGATTGATCATATGCATATGGCTCCTCCCACCTTTGGTTATCCCATCTTTGATGCACATCTTCATTGAAGTTCCCATTTCCTACAACATAGTTGTAATCACACTCATAGCCAAAGTGAGAATTCATAGTGAAAAGCAAAAATAAGAAACAAAAGCTAACAAGAAATAATAAAACAAAGTCCTAAAACTAGCAAAAACTAACAAGCAATCCAAAAATCAAGCTATTCACAATATTCACATATATACAATAACCAATAACATAACACCATTGCAACTCCCCGGCAACGGCGCCATTTTGATGAACGAACTTTTGATGGTTTAGAAATCACAAATGAAGGCTCGTTGCAATATAGTTTCTAAACCAAACAATAATCCTTTCATACAAAAATTTGTTTGTCACTAAAACAAACCCCTAAATTTATAAACCGAAGTATTGGAACCTCGGGTCATTCTCCCTAGGAATTGCAACAAAGTGTCTTGTTATTGGTTATGAGATATTTTGGGGGTTTTGGGATAGGAGACATGGAATGTAAATAGCAATGAAAATAAACTAACAACTAAAAAGTCTTGGCAATGTTAGGTGGTCAAGGATCTCTATCCTTATCACTAACCATAACATGAGAATTGGCAAGGACCAACCCCACTAAGTTAACCCCTAACTAATAGTAGAGGAAAGTCAAGTGAGCTATGTCAATCCAAGTCCATAAGTCCTAGTTCTACACCTAATCAATTGGTGAGATCTAGCGTTAATGGCTCCCAATCGTCAATCACTTGGACATTAGTAACTCAAGAGTTCCTAAGTTACCTTCCCAAGCCAAGAGCACAAAATTCTTCTCTAAAATCCAACTAAGCATTTTATCAAATACTTAGAAGGTATAAAAGGAAAACATAGTAAAATAGCAAGGAAAGTAAATTTACACTACTCAATTGCAAGGAATTAAACAACAACAAATCAAATCAACAATAAAGGAACATGAATCATAAATTGCATTAAAGAAAAATGGAAGAACAAAAGTGCATCAACAACAAAGTAAGCAATTACAAGAATGAAATACAAGATTAGAGAGAGAAAGAGTAGAGGAACAAGAAATTGTAAAGGAAAAGTAAATCAAGCATGAATTAAACCTAGATCTAAGATGAAAATTAACCTAACCTAATTCTAGAGAGAAGAGGGAGCTTCTCTCTCTAGAAATCTAACTAAAGGCTCATAATGGCTAAACTAATTGCTTTCCCTTTGCCCAAGCTTAAATTCTGCATAAAATAGCATTAGAAATGAGTTGGGTTGGGCCCAAAGTGCTTCAGAAATCGCTGGGGGCGATTTCACATTAGTGGGCCACGTGCTCAATCGGCGTGTACACGTACATGGCGCGTGCGCGCCCCTTAACGCGAAGCAACATATAGCAAATTTTATATCATTTCGAAGCCCCGGATGTTAGCTTTCCAACGCAACTAGAACTGCCTCATTTGGACCTCTGTAGCTCAAGTTATGGTCGATTGAGTGCGAAGAGGTCAGACTTGACAGCTTTCCGGTTCCTTCATTTCTTCATGTGTTCTCCCGCTTTGCATGCTTTTCTCCTCACTCCTTCCATACGATACTTGCCTTATGAACCTGAAATCACTCAACAAATATATGAAGGCATCGAATGGAATTTAAGTGAATTAAATTTAGCTATTTTAAGGCCTAAAAAGCATGTTTTCACATTTAAGCACAAATCAAGGGAGAATTACAAAACCATGCTATTTCATTGAATAAATGTGGAAAAAGGTGGTAAAATCCCCCAAAATAAGCACAAGATAAATCACGAAATCGGGGTTTATCAACGACCTGGTGAACTTGCCGGTTAGTAAGTGTGGTTGTAAATACCGCACCAATGACTCCTGCCCCTCCTTGAGGATTCGAGGGTGTTCCATCAAACATGAGGGTCCATGTTTCCTCTTCATTGCAAGCATAAACAGTCTCCATTGTTCCGGGAATCTGATCTAGCAACTCTTCAATCGTTGCTTTTTTAGGATAGATCGACAAGAGGTCAGCCAAAGCTTGGCTCTTAATGGTGGTAGGTGTCACCAATTTCACATCATATTCGCTTATTAGGAGTGCCCAACGACTCATTCTTCTAGTCAACATTGGCTTTTCAATTAAAAATCTGAGACCTTCATTTTTTGATACGACTTCTACTTGGTGTGCTTGAAAGTAGTGTCGGTATCTTTGTGAGATGTACACCAGAGCGAGACAATGTTTCTCTGGTGAAGAGTACCTTTGTTCTGGCCCTTTCATGGCTCTGCTAACATAAGCAATGGGTTTCTCTTTGCCTTCACCTTCTTGTGCAATTAACCCACTAACTGCTTCTTCTCCTACCGCTAAGTATACCTTCAATGGTGCACCAGGTTGAGGGGAAGTCATGGTGTGAGTGGATGTGAGAACGTTCTTGATCTTGTCCATCACAGCTTGGTGGTGTTGTTCCCACGTAAAGGTGTTCTTCTCTTTCAACAAAGGTCTTAAGGGTCCTAAGAGCTCTCCTAATGCTGGTATGAACCTTCGAATGTACCCCAGCTTGCCTATGAACTTCTGAAGTCCCTTGATGTCTTTCGGAGGTTCCATGTCTTGGACAGCTTTAATCTTATCCTCGTCAGCTGAAATGCCTCCTTTGTGGACTCTGAATCTAAAGAACTTTCCAGATGATACCCCAAAGGCACATTTCATGGGGTTCATCTTAAGTCTATACTTTCTGCATCTAGTGAACACAGCTCTGAGGTGTTCTGTGTGTTGCTTCCCGGATGCTGACTTGACAACCAAATCATCTACATAGTCTTCCACAAAGTCATGCATTATGTCATGGAATATAGCAGTCATGGCTCTTTGGTAGGTTGCTCCAGCATTCTTTAGGCCAAAAGGCATGACAGTATAGTAAAAATTACCTACGGGTGTTCGAAATGCTGTCTTTTCTTCATCTCCCAGAGCCATTCTAATTTGGTTGTACCCGCTAAATCCATCCATGAAGGAGAACCTTTCAAATCCGGCTGTAGCATCTACCATTCTGTCGACATATGGCAGAGGAAAATCATCCTTAGGGCAAGCTTTGTTTAGATCTCTAAAATCCACACAACACCGGATCTATCCATTTTTCTTCTTTACTAGCACTATGTTGGCTAACCAAGAGGGGTGTTGTATTGGTTTGACAAACTTGGCTGCGAGTAACTTTTTGATTTCTTTCTTTACTTGAGCTTCTATTTCATTGGAGAATTTTCTAGGAGCTTGCTTGACAGGAGTTGCTCCTTTCCTCACGGCTAAATTGTGGGTTACCAGGTTTGGATCTAACCCCGGCATTTCATCATAGTTCCAAGCGAACACATCTCTGAACTCTGTTAATGGCGCTATCAAATCCCTTTTCTCCTTCTCCCCTAGAGTTTTGCACATGAACAAAGACCTCGGGTGTTCTTCAGTCCCTAAATTAATCTCTTCCAACTCTTCCTCCTTCTGCTTTGCTTCATCATGGAGTTGGAAAGGGGCATTTTCTATGCTGCTTTGCAGATGTTCTTTTTCTTGTACACTTAGGATGTCGGGGCCAGGGGAGTTCTGGTAATTTTTCTCCGCTGGACCCCCGAGTTCCTATAGGATACACCACCGATATCCTCCACCTGGGAGAATTTCCTTATGAAGCCCTAGGTCTTTGATTGCTGTTGCTCATTTTTTGGTGTTTTCTTTTGGTGCTTCCTCCATCAGGGTGTTCTTCCGTACTGCTTTTTGTCTGGGTGTTCCGATGGCGCATTCCTGCACAGGCCTTATTTTGTTGACCCCTGGTAACGCAAGCTCTTCATAGAAACTCGCATCCACTAAATGTGCTTCTCCCGCATCAAAGGGTGTTACAGTAGCTGAGATGCTAATATCTTTCCCTCTCTAGCTAGACTTTATGCATTGATGCCAACTTGAAGGAACGCACCGATGTAAATGAATCCATGGACGTCCCAGTAGGATGTGGTAGCTAGAGCTTCCATCCACTACGTGAAACTTATTATTGGTCTTTATGGGGCCAACCTCCAAGACAGCATTAACACACCCTCTAGATTTTACATCCACTCCATTAAAAGCATTGAGCCCTACTTGAGTAGGCTTTATCTGATCAGCAGAACCTCCCATTTCTAGAAATATATGAGTGGGTATGATGTTTACCCCTGATCCAGCATCCACCAAGGCCCTTCTGACCTTCATGCCTTCTACCACTGCTTTCACGTACAATGGTTTATTATGGTAAAACTCCCCATTAAATGAGTCAGGGTCCCGAAACACCAGGGCGTTTGCATGGGCCTTTGCTAATCTTGTGAGCGGAGCGTTGATGCCCCCAAAACTTTTTTCATGCTTCTGAATGACTCCTATTAGAGCTCTGGCCACCTCTTTCTGAATGTGGGGTTCCAAGCCAAGTTAGTTAAACATGATTCTACAACCTCGAGACTTCAAAAGACCTCTTGTCAACGTGTCTTCATCCAAGGACTCCTCCATGGTAACCATCTCTTCTGCTTCATCTACGATCTCTGTTAGCATTACTTCTCCTTCAACGCCTATCATTTCAACATCATGTTGAGGAAAAGGAGTGCTTTTTACACCTTCTTGGTTTTGTTCCCCATTTAGGAGTATCTTCCCTTCCTTCACTTGCCTATGAAACATCGTCCTCACCACATAACAATCGGTCAACCCATGGCCCTTATTGCGGTGCACCATGCAATATCTTGGATCTCTCAAGTCTTCAGATGTTGGTGGCTCTCTATCTGTTCTAGGGTTTAATGTTCCATCCTCAAACCATCCATTTACAACAACCATGGCCTGAGCTCTGGAGAGAGGTAGTGGGGTGGAGGACTGTTTTTCTTAACACCCTTAGAATAGGAACTCCTTCTGCCCCTGCCATCAGCGGCACACACTTCTAGAGGAGAAACTTCTTTATATCTCCTTCCATTGCGCTTCATTGCCTCTGTTATGTCAGATGCTCTCTTTAAGAGCTCAGAGAAAGTGTTTATGTTGCTCATAGAAAGATAAATTTGGGATCCATCTTCCACATTTCTAATACACTCGTACACCAATTGTGGCTCTGGGAGAGTGTCTATACAAAGTAAAGCTTGATCTCTGTACCTCTTGACGAACGCTACCAATCCTTCTCCTTGTCTCTGTTTCACTCTCCCCAGGTCCATGATGTGCATGGAGGGTTCCTCTTCCAGGAACTTGTTGCAGAACTCCGTTACTAATTGCTCCCAGGTGTTGATGCTACTGGCTTTCAACTTGCAATACCACGTGAATGCCCTTCCTGTCAGTGATTTTGAGAACTCCTTGATCTTGAGCTCCTGGTGGTTCCTGAACACCCCGAGATCGTCCAAGAATGAGAGGATGTGCTCTTTGGCACTTCCAGTACCATCAAATTTACGAAAGGTAGGTGGTTGGTACCCCTTAGGATACGGTTTTGCCAAAATATGATGCCTGAATGGTGGACTTATCTCCCAAGTGGGTTCACTTGCTTCTCCTTTTCCCTTTAGAATACGTGCCAACTCCCTACGAGTGACTGGGGTGTTCTTGTCTTTCTCCATATTCTCCTGGTTCGCGAATGGAGGCGGTGAGGGGGTTCTATACCTCGTTTGATCTCTAGCCATCATTTCTGTGATCAAAGCTTACATCTTTGTTTGGTTGTCTATCATATAGTTGTACACATGAGCAGGAATGGTTACATGAGTGTGCATGCCAGTGGTACCTCCAGCATGGGGTGTGAAGAAATTTGCATGGGCATGAGCTTCTTCTCCTCCTGCACCCAGATTCTGCTGCTCCATGTGTTCCTCTTCTTGGTTGTGCTCGTCCTCATCTTAAGGTGATCCCAAGCTGAGGTTGAGATCCCAAGGAGTTATTGAGCGTCGCTTAGGTGGTCGATTCTGCCCAAGATGAGTATTGCTAGATTCAGCCATCACGTCGAAGTGTTCTTCCCCAGTGGAGTCGCCAGATGATTCGGGTGGGTTTCGTGAGAAATAGATTAAGTGAAAAATAATGGTTAAGATGAGAGATTAGGGGTAAGTAAACTTGTGAGGAAGACACTTCTATTAATGGCAAATAAGCAATACAGGAACTAATAATGAGGAATAGAGGTGGAGAACAAGTGTTGAGACCTTTACTAATGTCACAAGAGGATGAACGAGCTTTTTGTTTAAAGTGGATAGGGTTGGTTAATGGTTGTCAAGTGCTCTGGTGGAACACCTGAATACCAGTTTTTACTCGTGAAGGTGAAGGTGAAGGTGTTTAGAAAAGAAGCTCTCAGAAGAGGATGAAGGTGAAAGTAAATGATGAAAAGGGTCGTGAAGAAGAAGATGATCAAGGTGAAAGTGAAAAGTGAGAGTGAAGGATGATTTACAGAGGTGGCTTGAGGTCCTTTTTATAGTGTAAAACCATGATGAAGAGGACACCCCTTGGCCAATGGTTTTAGTCTGACATTTGGTTAAATGCTCTTTCCAAAATATCTTTAAAACCAATCAATCTCTTTCTTTCTTAAGAGGAAACTTCTCATGATACTCCAAATACCTGCATAATACACAGAGGAGAATAGCATAGCCCATTACATAATGATAATAAAATTTATGATAATAAATAACCTGAGGGTGAAAAAAGACTTGCCATTTTGGAATCTTCAAGTGTTCTTGTAGTTTTTCAATGTTGTCAATTAGATACCATGTAGTGTTTTGCTTTAAGCAAACATGGGACGTGCTTTTTCTTGCATCCGGCTGACAAAGAATAAATTTCATTATTCAAAAGGATAGAGTTTTTTTTAATTTAAAATAGCTCAAAATCTAACCTGGTCAAATAGAATGATCCTAAAAGATTCATGATAAAAAAAATTTCTAATTACTTGGCCATTTCCCCCTCCAGGGCCTCTATGAATGAAGACTCGGCTGCAACAAAATTGTATAGAAAATGTTAAATGATCATTTTTGCATCAAATTATTTATCTTCTTAACAAAGGTAATGGAAAATAAACACAGAGGAAAGACATAAAGCCTTGCTTCTAGTATAATTTACAAAGGCTATAAAGTCTCCACTCTCCACCAAAAAAATATTAGATATAATATTAACATTACATCAATAATCAATCTGTATAAAATTTAATCACCAAGTCAAAAGTAGTCCACTACCTCCCATTCCAGGTAGATAAACATACATAGCTTAAAATTTTAGAAAGGGAAAATTAAGAAAAGAAGTACTCACTTTGTTCTCTCTTTTCTCTGACTTTGCTTTGCTACTGCCTCCTCCGTCTCTCTTCCATCCTCCTTTCCCTAATCAACTGGTCAAGTCTCTCTTGCACTATGGCTTGTGCAACGCTAAACACCGAAGGGAACCGATTAGAGGCTGATGAACTCTCTGCTTCCTCTATGGAAGACACACTAAGCCTCCTACAACTACTGCAGCATAAGGCCTTGCATCCTTTCTGCTATGAATTTCAGTGCTTCAAAGCAAAGACAGGAGGTAGCATGTTGCTTTGCCTTTTGGTTCATTATTTTTTTTTTCTTTTGCTTTAGACGTAGCAAACAATAAATAAGTTAGGCTTATTTACTAGAGGGTAATAGAAATTCTATTCCTGAAATTGCGTGAAAAACTGCAGTAATATATTTCGCTATTGTCTTACATTTATGGATTTGTGTGTTAACGTTAGTAAATACTGACTTGATTTGTGCCTTCAATGTCGAAGTTTTATATCATACTGATGACTTTCAAATATCAACAAGAACAAGAATCGAACTTTTTTCTCATTTCCTGGGGTTGGCTACTTGAACCTAATGATGCAATAGTTTTGTATACTGTTATTGCCATGTTAATTGTTATTTCTTCCCTGATTCCTGTGACTTGCTTAATTTCACTATTTTGTACTACCCTATAGCTGTTTTGGGACTAATTTGTTCAACCGTGGCATTGACCTAGTTTGCTGAGGCTATCTGCTCCCCTGGAGGGTTGAATTAGAGAAAAATTATCAACCCAAATGCCGGAAGCATATGAATGGTTCTGGTCTGAGCAGGTTCCAGCTATTGTGGCATCCTTTGTTAATAAGTTTGAAGGGGATGGACGCTTTTCTGCTAGTGCTATTTTTGTGTGTTCACTGTCAATAATGCATTTTTATATGTTGAGCTATTAGCTTTCATTGGTCTGCACAGAGAATATCTCGTTCATTTTGGGCCGAGAGCTACAGTCTGTAGAGAAAAAGATGAATGAGGTTCAAAAGAGATTGTTTTCTGGGTGAATCTTGCTCAGAGGCAACTGCAGCAAGTTATTGATAAGGAGAAAATCTGGTCAAGACTGACAACTTTTGAAAGTATTCAGGCAAGTTACATGCATCTCTGAAGACAGCTTGGTTTAACCTTCTTGAATTCATACTCAGTTCAACTGACTACGCATAAGTCTCACAGCTAAATTACCATAGTCAGACCTATACTTTGCTTGAAAATGCACTCGTATACAAATTCTTATTGGTTGATGGGGTTATGGTCCAATGTTTCTGACCTTAGTTTAATTGTGTTGAGATCCACAATTCATGCCATTGTTCTTGAAATTTTTATTTTGGTTAGACTTTGAAACTAAAAAGTAGTTCATAATGTCTAGATTTATTTATCTATTTTATTTTAAATGTGAAAAAATATACGCTCTAAGTTTACTTAATATGAAAACTAAAATGTTATGAAGGACAGATCTTTCTTATAAGTAACAAAAACGAAGAAGAATGAATTGATTTGAGTATAGCAAATTAGCAAAGCTAAATCATCTTCCTGTCATGTATTTACTTTGCCGTAACAGAGAGCTTCAATAAAACTTTTTCATGGTCCAATGCTAAATCTGCCGATGCGTAATTATTAATTAATAATGGACCTTTGTGACCAAAGTTATTTCAAGTTGGAGGAGGGAGTGAATCACTTGGTTAGCCAGTTGTTTGTTTTGAGTTGGAATCACATACTTGGAAGTTCTTCCGTATTGTTTCTTTTATAAGGTTATTGTTAGGTCATTCGGTTCCTGAACGGGTCGGAGGTACTGTGTATGCGGGGTGATAGGAACTCCTGCGTGATCCGATTTCCTGGGCTAACGATAATTTATTTAGTAGTATTTTTAGAAATTTTAAATTAAATTAAATCTGATATAATCTAATAACATTAAATTCGATTTAAATTAATTATTATATATTTATAATTTTAAATTTAAATCAAATTTGATCTAATCTAATATGATCAAATCTTATTTAAATTAAAGTTATCTTATCTTTAAAAGATTTAAATTAAATTATCTTATCTTATTTTTTAGGCTAGTCTGTTAAAGGTTATTTAAATATTTTGAGACCATTTAGTGAATAAAATTCGTCAGTTGCTTTATACGCATTTTTATTGTGTGATTAAGTGAGGTGAGTGATTTGTTTATGAAAAAGATTGAAAGATCTAACACTAAGGTAATTATATTAGTATCCTTTTAATTTCCATTCCTCTAATTTTTTTTTTGTGACTTTTTATTCCTCTAATCTAGATTGTTAAGAATAGATTCTTTGAATGTCGAAAAACTTGTAAGTAACTTAAGTTATTAAGAACAATTTTTTTAGAAGTTTAAAAAAATTCTTTACCTATCTTTTTATGTTTCTGTTATATTTTTGTGTGGTCTTTTTCTTATCTTTTATCCTTGATTTCTATTTTCTTATCATTGCTTGTACCTCAGACATGGGTGATACTGATGGATGGGCACACATTGATGAAGATTTGTTGCTAGAAATATCAACACGGTTTTTTTCATACGATGATTATATCCAACTTGGATTGGTTTGCAAAGAATGGAGGTTGAAACTTCCAAAGATTCCCAATGCCAACAATGTTCCGTGGCTGCTCATACCTGAAGAAACAGAGAAGAATTCTTATGAAGACGAGGAGATCTATCATCTCATGCAATTACCTGTTGCAGGTCAAGAAATTCTTGATACTCACGGCCTTAAAGAGCGGGGAATCTACCATGTCATGCTGCCAAATATGCAGATGCAGAACTATGTCATCCGTGGTTCTTCTCATGGATGGTTAATTATGGTATCCTTATCTGAAGGTACCGTGTTACTGTTAAATCCATTTACAAATGTTGAGTTTCGTCTTCCTCACATCTCAACTTTTCCTAATGTAATTAAGTACGAGCCTGATAATCATGGAGACGAATACACTCTGTTGGATTTTCGAGACAGAAGTGAAACTTTTGATTGCGATTTCACTCATAAAATTCAACTTTTGAAGGTTGTTATAAATTCACCTCCTGACTGCAACAATCATAATTTTATGGCGGCTGCCATATATGGATTTCAACGTCGATTAGCCTTTTACAAGTCTAATGATATGAGATGGGTAGAGTTTCCAACTAGAAATACCGAGTTTGAAGATGTTATATTTTTTGGAGAGAAGATATATGCAGTAAACCATGCTGGCCAGTTATATGAATTTGATACAAACACAAAATCAGGGCGGCTTGAGGGAGGAATCCATGAAGTCAGACCTCCATCTCGAGTTGACACAAGCACTTTAACGATTAAATATCTGATTGGATGTGCCAATGGAAGTTTATTAATGTTGGTAAGACATTTTCGCACTCGTTTGAATAGAAGACGCTATGATGAAACTTACAAATTCGACATCTATGAACTGAAAAAAAATGGAAAAAAATGGTCAAGAGTTTATAATTTGGGTGATTACATACTAATGATCGGATTTACTTCTTCTGTTCAAATACCGGCATCTTATCCAAAGACAGGAAATCAGATATTCTTCTCCGATAACATGATAGAGAAATCAATTGACCATGTTGTTGCTCAAGATCTTGGCGTCTTTAGTTTGGAAAACAGACGTTTTTATAGACTATTGTTAGATGTGAAGTTTTTTTGTTCTCCCCTTTGGTTGCTACCCTAATTCAAAGCTCTCAGTTTTTATCCTTGGATTTTAATATATTCTTTTTCCAAGTCTTTGTTTAGATTATTTACTATTTATTTTAAATACTTGTTCTTCAAACCATTTTAGTGTTATGATTTTGATTTAAAGCAATAAATACTTATAAAGTATAATTATATACATTAATGTTTATGTAGCTTACCTAAATTGGCCATGGATATTATGACTTGTGACCTTCTCAAATTTCACATCCAAATCTCAAGAACATAAAAAGTTAAAAACCGATGATTTACCACAATACACTAACAAATATACAGTTACAGCATTATTGCTATACACATGAAATGTGACACAGAACAGTAAGCTCTAGAGTGAATAAACTAATCCAATTTTAACTTCTGTATTCACTGAAATCTTTACTCAATATTTTTAACTTATTACGAAAATACTAAAAATAGATTTCAACAATGTCCAAAGTGTGATGATGATCGCTTCTTTAAGATGAGGCAGATATTGAGATCACAGCATTGAGGTCAGCAAGGCACTCAGTTGGAAGGGCAAGGAAGGAATTCATGAGAAAATCATCAATTGGATCAACTTTTGCCACACCAACCAGCCTGCAATTCCCCTCTTCATCCAATCTCTTCCCTCTTCCACTTTTCATGTCACCCTTCGATTCTTCAGATGTCAACACTGTCTTCACCATTAGTGGTGGAGCCTTGTAGATACTCCCAGCAGAAAACAAGAACTTGGCCTTGAATTCAAAATCAACCTAGCTTGTTACAAAGATGATTGGCACAGTTAATAAATATCGTATCTAACAAGAATTTAAGTTCAATTCCCACTATTGATGTAAGAATTACTTTGCCATATATATAAAATTGTAGAGTTCAAAGACTAATCTCCTATGAGATTAAATTGATTACCTTGCCAGAGTCTTGGTTAATGGTTCCTTGGAATGCTTCTGGGACTATATCAATCTTCAAGAATGGGGGCAGTGGCAACCCCAGAAACTTGGTTGTAGAATTAGTTAGTGGTGGAATATAGAGTGTCTCAAGGTCAAATGAAACAAGAAGCTCATTAATGTTATCTGTGGCCACCTTTGCAACAGAACCAGTTCCAAATCCACCTTGTGCATCATATTCAAAATCAGGGTACCTTGAAATGCCAAGCTTGCAAGCCCTTTGTGTCTTGAAACTAACAGTGTAAGACTCATCTTTTGAGGGTTTAATGGTGGTTATGCTTGTAGTGGAGGATGTAGAAGAAAATATAATGCTGCTGCTTCTTCTTCCTCTTCTAAGATTTGGTTCCTTAGTGTAAAATTTGCATGGAATTGGTGCACTTAAGGAGTTCATTTTACAGCTCCTATGGTGTGTCTCTAACAGTAATTAGCTTTCGAAAAAAATCCAAAATCTTATTTGGGTTGGTCTGTGGCTGCGAATCTCTTATCTTCTTCACTTGGGTCTTTCCTTTGTGCAATCAGTAGCCAACACTTGGCAATTCGTTAATAGCATTGGAGTTAAGGAATTGCATCAATATATTTTTTATTTCGGAAATGTTTGGTAACGAAAATCAGCCAAAAACAGTATAGTTTAATATTTATTAATTAATTAAAATATTATAGTTTAACATTTATTAATTAATTAAAGTATTAATTAATTAATACACAACAATTAATAAATACTAAATAAGACAAATTTTTTTTGTTTAGCTAGCTTTACCCTTTTTATTTTTGAGTATAAATACAGATCTACACTACATGGCCAGATGGCCTATGCCACCTCTATTCCCTGAAACATTAAGATCTTCCGAATAAAAGTTTCTTTTTTTTTTTCGGTAAATTAATAAACAGCTTTTACCATAAAACCATTCACTTGACCATAGCATGAACAAGATAACCAACTATTTAAACTGCGCTTGGTGGGGTGCGCCAGGCCCTTGCAATAGTGCAACGCATGGGCGACGCTCGAGAGGCCCAGTAGCAAGCTACTGTGCGGCCACTCCCCCTCAAAAAATAAATTTAATATCGTGTGGGCCAATGGCCCACATATCAGATATTAAACTGATAAGAACAGATACTACACTTGATCTTAGCCAAAAGGCCGAGAAAGGTATGAGTTGCTCAGACTAGCCATGCTTTTTTTATATCAAAGCCTGTGGTTCTTGTTCACTACTCCACCCCGATGTGAGCTACCTCACTAGCAAGTAGCAACGCAATTACACGCAGTACACAACAGAGGCTATCTCACTAGTGTGTTGTGTGTGTGTCTCTGTTTCGTTGTTACTTTCATGCTTCAATTACAAATCCCATTGAAGATTGAAGAAGAAGAAAAGGTTAGGAATGCCCATAGAAAGAGTGGTAGTGATTCATAATTGACATTATATTTTGTAGTATCCACATGGGTCATACAAGATGCAATAGCATTTCAAGTTTTTAACCCTTGTCATGATAATCTTATATCCACAAGTTAATGATTGTTTCCTTTGAAAAGCAAAATATAATGTTATCCACACGTCTGCTCCAAGTTCTTTGGCATATAAATGTTTCATTATGTTTGAGAACATGAGAGGCGATAATGCCATGATATAGCATGGAATCATAATGAATAATATTTTGTCCCTCTTTTTTATTAATCAACATCATTGTGCAACGTGGCAGGGATAAACCATTGCATAGTAACTTAGTTGTTCTCCTCATACTATAGGGTCACTAAAAGGATTGGACAATAATGTGCCATGTTTTTAATGTCTCATTACCCAAAAATGTTGGGAAATTAAAGTTCCAATTGCTTTTGGCAAAGGAGACATATAAGCTTTGAGGTGTTTCCCTGTCTCTCTCTGAAGAGTGTAGCAACAACATCATTAGTAGTGGATGTGTTATTGCCCGTTCTCATCATCAACACATACATAAATCCCAAGCTTTCAAACTGTACTTTATAATCGTGTGGTGGCTCTTTTGGTTTTTGCTCTTTCATTCTCTTTTCTTATTGTTATAATTATTATTTTTTAGAGTATGAAAATCCATTGGTTCACTAATCACTACTAAAAGAGAATAAGTATCGAATCTCTTGAACTAACTAAATATTGGTATTCCTTTTGTTATAATTTTGTAAATTAAAAGGAATTGGTACATGATAGCATGATTTAAAGTACACAACTGCCAAAGAAGACAGCCTTTTCATTTTATATACAAAAAGGAGTTATTAACAGAACTTGATTAACCTTTCAAGTTTCAATCGTGGCAAAACAAAAGATGCTATTGATTTGATTTAAATGCTATTACAAGTGATATTAGTGGGTTTTACTTTTTATCTATGGCTATAGAGGACTGGTAAAACATTCTTTTATAGAATATATTATTATTATTATTATTATTATTATCAACATTTACATAAGGAGGTCAAATTTCCTCAACATGGTGTTAAGTGGTATTGCATCCAGTTCAAAGTTCCTCCTAACATGGATTGGGATTCAAATTGTAATATTAAGCAAGGATATTCGTAGAAAGTTTTATCTCTCACACAAAGTTGATCATTTGAGATGAAGCACCAATCTTCAACAAATATTGTTGAGGGACGTACTATAGTCTACACATAACTTTAAACCAAACATGCCATTTGGTAGTAACATTTTAATACTTGGTGGTTTTCACTATAATTTTGCGTAGATCTCCATGTCTCCATAAACTGAACTCTCTTTCTATATGACATTTTAGAGTGTACAAAGCAATTGAGTAGAGAGAAATACTTAGGAGTTTGTAAAATTTATTATTTTTTATCATTATTTTTAATTATTAATCTAATTTTTTTAATTTAATAATTTAATAATATATTTTATCCTATATTTTTGAATATTAATAATTAATTAATCAAAAATAATAAATTATATTAATTCTATATTATTTCTCATGGATAAAAGTTCTAATAAAAAATACTGAATGTACTCCTACTCATCGCACTTTAAATATTGTCTATAGAAAAATATTTTTGAATTTAGACTTGACAAATTATTCACCCTCTTAAGATTACAATTTGTCCTATATTATTCTATTGTTCATTTCAATAATTTTTTAATAATAAAAATTAAAAAAAATTCCACTTCTCTTCCTTGAAAAAGGTTAAAATGAGTAATGACATTTGACACACTCTCTCCCTCTTTATTTGTATAATATATATTCCTTTTATTTATAACTTTTAAAAAATCTTATCTTTAATTCATTTAAACATTTTTATATTAACTAACGTTAACTTTAATTTTTTTAAGAAAAAATAAATTATTTTTTACAAAAATATCCTTTAATAAAAAGTTTATTTTTTTAATTATATTTTGTTTACTAAAATATTATTTAACAAATTATTTTTTTACTGATTAAATTATATTTTTACCAAAAATATTTTTTAAAAAATTTTTTAATAGTTAAATTATTTTTTTCTAAAATATCTTTCTATAATTTTTTAAGTATTAAATTGTAATTTTACCAAAATTTTCGTTAACTATTATTTTTGTACTTTATTATTAATTTTTTTATATAAATATTTATTATTTTAACATTAAATTAAAAAATATTACCACTTAATATGTATAATAATTAATATTAATAAATAATTTATTTCATATAATTATTAAAAATTATTAACAATTTTATCAAAACTTAAAAATAAGTCGAAATGGATAAATTTCGACTTTAAAAAATTAATATCTCATTATTTCAGATCTTTACAAAATAAATTTTTTAATAATTAAAAAATTATTAAAAAATATCTTAAAAAAATAATTTAAATTATTAAATAATAATTTAATCAAACATATTAAATCATATACCATCTAATAACTTCATCGAATACAAATCCTACGTGAATTTTTAATTTTTAATAACTATTCTTTTTTTTTTGTCCCTTTTTGTTTCTAGTTCTCCCACCCTCTGGCCCAGTCCCCCTCTCATTCTCTCTGCCTCAGCGCCAATCGGCTCCTCCCCCTCCGTTGGCGCCGCCTCTCTGCGCCTCTGCATGTTGCCAACTCCGTCCATCTGCACCGTGCAGGTAGGCCCTTTCCATTACCTGTGTTTGTCTGCTTAGGGTTTAGTACTTTAGTGTTTGTGTGTGATAATGGTGATGCTAGGGTTGACTGTGTTAAAGCAGTGACTAAATGACTCAATCCATTGTGCAAGTTGATGAATCAAGTAGTGCCATAACAAAATCAGAACCTTTACTTCTGCCAATGAATTCAAACACCAGCACTTTGGCTTTCCCACAGTTTCCTGTACGCCACAATCATTTCTCTGTTGTAATCAAGGTATGCATGCCTGTGGAAAAGCTTGATATTTGTTTGATACAAAAAATAATTTTGTATTAAAGAGGGGGGTGGATGCAATTATTTCTACTTGCTTTCTATATAACTGAGCCTGTTTATTTGTGCTTGTCAGGGAAACAAAACACAGATTATTGTTATGAGTTATGAAGATTATTTTCAGGTAGATGGACTTTGCTCATTTGCCTCTTCTGCGTATATGTTTTAATGGCTGCAGTCTTAACCTTTTGACCCACTTATCAGGTTATAGCCACTCAAATAGGAACCATGGGGACAATACTGCATGCCAGGTACCTATACCATTGGTTTTGTTTACATTTTGCTTGAGAATTGAAGTATATTTTAGTAAATTTGTAAGTAATTAAGCCATGCCATTGTGTTCCTGGGATAAATTCATGGTACATGTTTGGTTGTAAACTGTGAAGTTCTCATTACTTTTTCCCTATTTCTTTCGCTACTGTCTCCTTCTGGGGTTCATGGAAATTCGCTACACCACCGTCGAAGTTAAGGTTTGGCTGTTTGTGCATAATGTGTTGTTATGGAATTCTACTGCAGATATTGGTATTCTATAATTAGATACAAGGAAGGTGATTTATCTTTTGGCGGAAAGTAATGACTGTGTAGGATATGATAGGTCATTCTTTCAATGAAGTTTGTCTGTAATTAGAGATTCAGATTTTTTATACTAACAGAGTTTGCCGAAGATGGTGTCTTTAAGGTCAATTTGGTTGGGATGACCTAGATAATACTCTCAGCGCATAATGAATGGCTTAATTACATTAAATTGGTTTTAAGTTTCAGTATACTTCATTAAAAGTTAAAGATGTGCATGCAAATTGGAACTTTCAAATTAAACAGCTACACACACGGAAAAATTGTTGTGAGAACTACGACTTTAGAAAATTCCGTTTTCTATTTTGCCAACTTGAATTAGGATTGTCTTGCACTTTCTAAAAAAGTGATGCTTTGCATTATCACATGGTTTTTCCAATGCCAGGAAGGAAGGTGTGTCGATTAATCCAACGTTCAATGTTTCTGTTATATTTGGCAAACGGGATGAGGTAGGCTTTCCTGTCGCAATTATTTGTTCACCTTGATATTCTAAATGATGGTTGTGCTTATATTTTGCTAACTTCATTTGCTGCAGCCAATGTTGGCTGCATGTGCCCGTCAACTGATTGAGAAGATAAGGTAACTACTCTTCCTTGTTAGGAGAAACTTGGTTGAAATTGCACATCTTCTGTAGTGTTTCTCGGTATTGTAATTTCAGCCAAAAAAACATTCGACATGCAGAATACAAAGATCCATTACAAGAGATGCTTTTAAGACGTACTTGTGTTTGTGCAACTTAGCTAAATTATATTGATATATACCCTATTCCTGATTTGTAGTCTCTCTGGCTCCTCTAAGCCACTGGTGCTCTCGCTTGGTCTTAAAGACCATTCTAAGGTACATATACCGGTATATGCTTTTCCCTACTTTTCCCTACTGAAGGTCCAAAATTGAAAAAGAAAAGAAAGAAATAATGAGCAATGCTAATTTCAATGTCATGTAGGAAACACTTAAAGGCATAATTTCGGCTGTGATGGATAATGGCCTGTGGTGACAAATTGCTCATGAAATGCCAAATTATGAATCTGTTTTTGTTATTGTTTTTGTTTTTTTGCTGTTGTTTTTCTTTTTGTAATTTAGCTACGAATGTGCTTAATATGGGTAGGCTGGATTCAAATATTTGATCATTTGATATGTTTTGCAAATTTGGACTAATTATACATGAAATGAGTGAAAGCATTTACTGGATTTCATATCGATGATCCCATCATAAACTTTTCGTTGAGATTTTATGCGAAATCGAAAAAGCAAATTAAGTACTAAAACATGGAATTGTAATAAGTTTAAATAATAAAATCAAATAATAAAATTAATTAATTTGTTTAAAATCATAATATCAGAAGATTTTAAGAGTTAAATCGAGATTTTAACAACTATGAATAAAATAGATTCTTTTCCATTTTTAATTCAACTAATGAAATTTATTAAAATTGAGTAAATTACCAAAAATTGCTTCTCAAAGATTTAAACGTCTATAGAAATAATTTAAAAGTAGAAAATGAAAAAAAAAATGCGATAAGAAAATTATAATACTTGATAAAATTGCCAAAACTTGAGGTAAATTTGTCTCCGTTAATAGAAGCAGCTATGATGACAAACAATGATGCTAATGTGGCATCTATAGTTGAGGTTTAAGCACACATAAGGTAACAAATTTAAGGGAAAAAATCTATAAGTAAAAAATAAAATACAGATGGACTCAGTTATAGTTTTCATCTTTAAAAAATAAAAATTACATAGCATCATATTTAGATTTCTGCAATAGGCATTAAAAAAATATATATAGAAGAGGGTTATCAAGCACACACCTCTTCCATAGGCCAAATCTCTTTGCAGTTTCAATTCATCCCACAACATCTATGTTCCCTGTTTTATTTGTAGCTCTATTATACATATAATAAATTAATCAAATCAATTAGTTATAATTGATTTGCTAATATATCTGATTTAATGAATAAAAGAAATTAAATCAGGAAATACGCTCAAAACTCAAAAGCATGCCATGCAGCTTTATCATTAAGTATAGAAACCCGATTATAACATACACTTAACAAGCTACTTAACATTAAAAGGGGAATGAAGGAAAAACAAGAAACTGAGCAATTAGAACTCAATCAGAATCTATACTACAAATCACAGCATCACACCAGCAAGAAGACAGTATCAACAACGCAAAAGAGAAAACATATACAATGCGTTAGGCAAAATTTGTGCAGGTATGCGCCCACTTAGGCACAACATGGAGCTGTTTGATTAATCTCTCAAGAAGTCTATCTGGTTTTAGCAGACAAGTGATGATCTCAAAGATGTAGGGAGTTGTGTGCACGACGACCAGCGGATGATTGACTCAGTCACCACAAGATCTAGTTGCTCGCAATCGCCAAGTCCAATTGTCCGGTTTCTCTTGTTGTGGATTCCCATTACCCGTTGTCCATTCACTCCACCTGCCCTTTTAGTCTCTGCAGGCTTGCGGTTCGATTCTTTAACATCAAGTCCGACGATGCAAGAGGGAGAATCCGATACAAGAAGCAAATTTCCCAAGCTTGCTTCTGGAATAAATCGCGAACATAATCAGACTGGAGTATCTAAGAAAAAGTAAATAAAGTTAAACAAAAAACATTTACACATACCTCCAGGAAGCGTATCTATTGCAGCTGTGTTAGTTGAGCGCTCCAATTTACAGCTCTTTTGCTCAACAACGGAACGGGGACTAATAAATGAAAAGCTGAGCATTGATTGAACAGGAGAAGAAAATTCCAAGCCTTCGGAATCTTTGGTGCTCTGAAATGAAAACCCACCAGAAACCAAACAAGGAGTAACTGGTTCCACGAGAAACGACGAAAATGATGATCTGCATGTGAATGTAGGTGATTGAGCATCACAAGTAGGCGAACCAGCACCAAAGCTGATATCCTGACTCCTGGACATAAAAGAGGCAGAGAATGAGCCACCACCAACATCCCATTCTTCACAACTTCCGGTTTTATGCTCACTTAGTTGTTCAGGATCTGTTTGATTGCTTTCCATCCAGCAATGATCTATGAAGGGGAAGTTCATAAGAGCATCAGAAAATATATTATTTGATTTCTTTCTCATTTTGTGTCTTATTCTTCTTCCTGTGCTTTTTATCGCTTGGGAGTGGTTCACGAGGGTTAAAACATATTAAATAAGAACTACAATCCATCTAATTAACTTGTGTTCGATAAAGAATAATAGAAAGAGTGTAAGATGTAATTGTAATTACAACATAGCAATACTTTAAAATGTTTTCTTTAGTGCAAAGTTACCTAATCCACTAAAAATGTTTTCCCTGAATATCATCAAAACAAGAAGCACACAACCTTTGAAAAAAAAAAAAAAGCCAACAAATAACATATGATATCATTTGCTCTTCATGTAACCAATTGATGAGTTAGAGATATCAAAAACAAAACTCTTGCGCTTCATGGTGGTAAAATATTACAACATTGAAAAAGAGAAATCTGGGGGAATGCCTAAGAAAACATGCTGAGTATTTATAAATGCACGAGGTGATATTTATATCTTTCAAATATTAGGTAAAAGAAAAAAGACGGCGAAGGTTTGTGGGAGTTATGTGATACATATATGGTAAATGTATGCCTTTTCACATTCAATTTTGAGTAATAATATCATCTTGGTAGATTTGTGATCATCCTACTTGTCTAAATTCTAAAATGCTCTCTTACTACTTCAATAACAAATCTAAACAAAACAGCTTCACTAGATTCACATTAACAGCCCAAGGAAAGAAAAAATTACCTAAAACCTCCTCGGCGGTAAGCCTTCGAGAAGGTTCTGTACAGAGCATTCCCCTGATCAAATCCTTCGCTGACTGAGAAATGTGGTCCCAAGGGTCGGAAGGAAACCTTAGGGAAGCCGCCTTAACAGCATCGAATATCTGGGATTTGGTCTTCCCCCAAAATGGAGGCATCCCGCTTAATAGAATGTAAAGAATAACCCCTGCACTCCACACATCAGCAGCCTGGTTATATGAACCTGCCAATACCTCAGGAGCGATATAGAACGGACTCCCAACTAGCCCATGCAAACTTTGTCCTGCTTAAACAAAGCGCAACATCTTAGGATAAATATCACATATTGTTTTTTTCCGCTTGAGCAAAAGAAGACTAATAATCTGCAAGGATGGAAGTACCAGGTTTGATGTAGGTTGCGAGCCCAAAATCGGCCAATTTGATTGGAGATGATGATGCTCTAGTAGCAAGGAGAATATTCTCGGGCTTCAAATCTCTATGAACAACACCATTTTCATGACAATACAAAACCACCTTCATAAGGTGCCTAAAGATAACCCTGGCTTCAGATTCAGAAAACTGCCCGTGCTTCTCTAACCTGTGGAACAGCTCCCCTCCAGCACAAAGCTCCATCACCAAATGAACAAAATCTTCTTCTTCATAAACAGCTTTGAGATCGACCACATTCGGGTGCCCAGACAACCTAGCCATGATCTCGATCTCAAGCTTCACGCTTCGCAGATCCTCTGACGTAACCAACCTATCCTTAGCAATTGATTTGCACGCCAAAAGCTCTCCTGTCAGCTTATCAGAACAAGCTCTGATGACACCAAATTGTCCCCAGCCTAACTGTTCCCCAAGAACATATCGATCTTTCAAATTAGCAGTATGATTTGTCTCTAATATGGTTTCGGTCAAGCCTGCTACTTTGTAACACTTGTATGAAGTAGAAGGTTCATTGCTGCTACTGTTGTTACTCTTGGCAATAGCCATACCAAAACACAAATCCTCGCTCCTCAACAAAAGGTCAAAACCCAGAAGTGATAGTTGAAATTTCTAGTTCAGGATATTGAAACTACCCTTTTAACAAAACAGTATTACCAAGCACAAAGGGGAAGCCTTTGATTTTCTTGCTGAGACAGTCATACACCAAAACCCCTTTTTTCAAGCTTTAAAAGCCAAAATATGTTGACAAAGAGACTCCGCGTAAGGCACACGATACCATGAACCTGAACCAGCGAGGACCACCTCTCTCTCTTTTTTAATTCAAACAGAGCAGTTGATCTGCAAAAGAAAAACCACGGCAATGATAATCAACCACTTCACAAAACAATGCTGAAATAGGGCAAGGTTCATTGAACAATTCAAACCACTGAGATCAAAAGTTGCAATAATTTCAATATTCTAGCTCCCCCTAGCTCACAATTTCAGCAAAATAAAAACTTTGAAACAGATTCTACCACACCTTCTACCACACCCCAAGGTAGTAATCTAATCCCCTCCCCCCACCCCCCTTCCAAAAAACAAAAATTGAAGCTGAATTTCCAGAAGAGACACACATGATCCTTTGAAAAACAAGACCCAAAGGAGAAAAGCAGCAAAACCCAGAAGCGAAAAACAACAAAAGACAAGAAGTGAAATCAGAATTCAGAGCTCGCTAAACAACCCCAGATCCACAGCAGAAACCAAAACCACTCACCAGTTTCAGAGAGCGGTGTCCCCGTGCGTGTTACGTGTTGTGTGAGGATTGGGACAGAAACCCCCTCCCAACAACAACAACAACAACAACAGCTACAAACAGCGCTTACTTTGCTGAGACTGCTTTGTTTTCATGTGTGTTTTCAAATTCACCAAAAGCCTTTTTCTCAACGATGCCAACACCTACCACTAATTATTATTATTCTATTAACAACTAAATAAATCTTTTTGCTTCGTTCATTTCGTCTAAAGCAGTAAAGCTTCTCTAATTTTATTAATTTATTTATAAAATCATTATCCAGCCATTTAAGTATTTTATATACCCAATATACTTTACTTACACATAAAAAGATTAATCATTATATATTAATATATATTATTTTAAACAAATAATTAATAATTTTAATAAAATTATACTATTTGAAAATAATAAATAATTAAAATAATCTCTTAATTTTTATTAACAAGTCAAATTAGTATCCAAATTTTCGTTAAATCAAGTCTGCTAATATAAATCGCTTTTAATCCCAATCCAGTTTTTCATTTAAATTCCATTGATCCCTATAAATTTAATTATGAAATATATCATACCATATTTTTCAAAATTCCAAAAATATTTGACTTTTATTATTTATTTCTTTCTAAACTCATCTACCGTCATCATTATCATTCTCTTTGTCTCTCCATACCCGTCTATTCTCCTTAAATCCAAGGTCCACCACCACCTATTCTTCTCTCCGCTCTTGTGTATAATAAAACTCCTCCATGCATTTCTACAATTTGGGGATAGCTTTAGTTTTGTTAAATAAAAAATGTGGGACAACCAACTTGGGTTGGTCGAATGCTCAGTTCATTGGTCTGTTTAAGCAAATGTCGGGTATTTAAATCCCACTTTATGTATGTAGTAACTCATTGGCCAGCGACAGACCCTTAAATAGAGCTCAGATCCGCAAATGAAGCTCAGATGTGCAACGGATTAGTCCTTGACGTATCGAGTTGGGAAATACCGTGTACAACCAAAATAAAAAATGTGGGACACCTATGATGAGCTAATACTTATGTATATAGCCCTTTATTTAAATTTCAACAAAATTTTATAAAAAATAAGGAATTTAACTTATAAATTGATTTAATTATTATTTTTTATCTATTTCAATAAAACAATTTAATGTTAGAATTAAATCAATTATATTCTTATTATGAAATATTACTATTCAAGTGTACATGATTGAGATCACGTAGTTGGTCACTTCAGAAGAAAAAATCTTCATTTTCAACATTCCGATGAATGGAATAATCTCCAAGTCATTCAGTTGTGAAGATCTATAAGTGTTAATTGGTTTTCATCATTAAAACTAGCTTCTCATAACAATTTACTATATACTAAATATTGACTGTTAAATAATCTATTTCCCATGATTGTCTGCATCATTATGAAGAGTTTAATGTATTTGAGTAAAAGGAGAAGGAACTAGGAAGTATACATGGCCTTGGGGATTGTGGTGATTTTTTGGGGGTACTTTTTGTTTTGGTATATTAATTTGATTCACGTTAAATAAATTTTGAAAAACTAATTCTTATCATTTTTGTCCTCAATGTTTAGAGTAAGTCCTATTTGTATCTCTAACATTTAAATCGTCATATTTGTATCCCTAACGTTTATAAAAGTGATTTAATATTATCCTACTATCAATTATACTAACAAATCAGATTATATTTTTCAATTATTCTCACTTGAATGTATTCATTTTCAATTAAGTCTCACTTGGATGTGTTAGATTTTAATATTATACTCACTAATTGTGTTTAGATTCAATTATGTCCCTTAGAAAAGTAAATTATGTAAATGTTGTAGAAATTAGTTTCAACTTTTGATAAGCTATTTTTCGGAGTAGATCATCGATTCTATGATAGACATTTGTATTCTAACTTCAAGAAGAGATTTTTAAAACTCAAATTAAAGCATTCATGATGTGTAATTAACGGCAAGATAACATTGAATCACTTTTATAAATATTAGAGACACAAATAGAATTTATCCCAAACTTTAGGGACAAAAACGATACTTTACACTTCTTATTACAAAACTATTTTGACTACATACTAAACATTAAATGGGTAATTTAGACTTACTTCAATTAATTATATTCGAATTTATTGTTATTTTTATTTTATTTTATTTTTAAAAATTCTTTTAACAGTCTATTAGAAAGGCCCATAGTCTTTTTTTTTTGGGGTGAGGTAACGAAAAACAAAAGAAAAAGAATAAAAAAAATAAAACTAAATTAAATCATGCTACATTAGATACAACACTTGCAGCAGAGGTTGTAATTAAGTATATTGGTCAGTCATTTTTTGTGCACTATATTTTGCTAAAAGATCAGTAACTTTATTAGTTTCACAATGAATAATATCAAATTAAAGAAGAATTTTTTCTGCACATCTTAAGCTCAAAAAATCTGGAAAAAAAAATTATGATTCACAGTGGTCTTAAAGAGGGATTAATGTTAACAAGGGAATATGCATCAATTAAGTTGGTCTGGCACACAATATTTCGAACACTATGTTCTAGCACCAACATCAATCCATACCAACTTTGTGTGGAGCACACTTGAACCATGAACCTTTTCTGCACTCCCTGAAATCTATACACCATCTTTATCACAAAGAACACATTCATATTCAACTTTCTTATAGCTAGGAAAAATACTTCCGTCACAATTAATTTTTACAAATTCAATGTTCGGTTGAGTCCATTTGTATTCAATCAAAAAGGAACTTTGCTAGAAATTGAAAGACAAGACAATTTGAAATTCTTCGACTAAGAATCTGACTTTGAAAGCTATGGAAGCAGGGGCTTGGTTTTTATTATTGAAGATTCAAGCATTCCTATTGTTTCATCCTGGCACTGAGGTGGCCAAGCTTAGCGACTCTGAGCAAGCGGCTGTCGGAGAGGAAGAGCTATACGTCGGCCTGGAACGAACACTGTGGCGAGAATACCTGCAAAAGATACTCCGACGCTCAAGTTAGTGATAATCTCGAGTGAGAGTAATTAAGTAAGTATGAAGACTGAGAGTGAGAGAACATGAACGTTAGCCGATGATATTAGCTCGGCTTTATAGGAGTTGTTTTATCCGTTTGCTGTGGATAAGTCCTAGTTTATAGGTTGGTTATGATGTTCTGTTTTAGTGATTAGGTTTGCTGAGCACGTCTCTTATTTTCAAATGGGTGAGGCCGTTCCTGCCTGCTTTCGTGCCGAGCTTTCCAGGCGGCTGATGCGAGACCGAGCTTATTTGCTCACCTGCCGAGCTTTTCGGGCGGCCGAGGATAAGGGTGACGTATCATAGCCCCCAAGCTTGTCTTGGTTTGGACAGGACCATGGCGAGCTTTCGAACCAGGAGTACCGCAATCCTCGGTCGCTGAGTTGTTTGTCGTATATACTCCTTGCAGCCCCCAAGCTCGGCTTGGTCTTGTTCAAAATTCAAAACGTTTCCTGTAGTGGTGGCTTTGTTCTGCGCACCATCATGACATTATTGATGTGAAACTGTCCCGCTTTTCTAGGCACCCCTGTCCGTTGGATTTAGTAGTGGTTTTAATGCTTCCCTCTTTTTTGTCAATCTGGAGTAAATGCACAGGGTTAGTAACCGTTTGTTTTATAGAAGTTATATGTTGTTTTCACTTCTTTTTTCTTTTCAAACTGCTGAGTTCTGGGATAAAGGTTATTTTCTCTCCTTGTCTGAAAAATGAGTAAGCAAGGTCAGTTGTGATTCTTTCTTCGTTTCTTCTTTGTTTTCTTGTGTTTTTCTTTTTCTTGTCCTTGATGGCGAACTGTAATGTGGTAGATTCTTATGACTGGATTGATGCTAGGGTAAGGGAGCGCGCATCTCAGTTTGATGATGAGGAGTCGGTGAGGTTGCTGGGGTCGAATATTTGGGTCAGGGATGGTAGTAATGTTAGGATAGAATTGTTGCCTTGTGGGAGGGATGACCGGGTCTGTGACCGATTAGATGATTGGTCCTTTTTCTACATGTATAGCTGTCTATTCATTGAGCTGGGTGTGAGACTTTCCTTTACCGAGTTCGAGTGTGGGGTTTTGTATTGGTTGAACTGTGCCCCAACTCAGCTTCACCCTAATTCCTGGGGCTTTGTTCGGGCGTTCGAAATATTGATGGAGCTGCTAGACCGTCCGCCGTCTCTTAGGTTGTTTTTCTCGTTATTTCAGGCGAAAGGGGTAAATCGGGGCTTATGGGTGAACCTTAGTAGCTACCCCCGTCGTGCGATATTTGGCCTGTATAAATCATCGTATAAGGAATTCAAATCTATGTTTGTGAAGGTTAGGAGTGTACCCGAGGATTTTCCCTTTTATTTGAACGAACATTTAGTGGAAAGGTTCCCCTTGTTCTGGTGTGCCGAGCCGTATCAAGCACTGGATGTAGATGATAGGCTTCTTGATGATGATATTGTAATGGATTTTTTGTTTAAGTCTTTGGGTCCGAAGGGTTTGTTGTCAGTTGCTGAAATATTGAAATGGGATACTGATAGACAGGCTGTGTATGATTATATAGGTAAATTGTTTTACTATGTTTGTTTCCTTCTCTGCTTTGATATGTTGACTCTAATTTGGTTTGCTTGTGGTTTTCAGCCGAGAAAGCTCCCACCATTACCACTGCGGGGTTGAAGTCTTTCTTCAACCAACGCAAGAAAAGTGAAAAGGAAGTTTCTTCCAATGTGGGGAAAGGTCTTGCTGCTGCTGCTGTGCAGTATGGTCCTGTTCAAAAGTCAAAGCGTAAGAGGGGTCAGGCGAAGGGTAGTGTTGCCGAGGTATTGGAGGGCAAGGGTGATTCTTTCATGATTCTCCAAATGGTGGAGTTTGCCTACGAGTCACAGAAGAGGCTTCATGGATATGATGAGAACGAGCATGGGAAGTCGTTGTGGGCGAAGCTCTATTCCTTTAGTACAATGGCTAACGAGCTCTGTTGTTTTCCAGATGATATGAAAATGATCGATGAGGTTGGTCGAGCTGGTGTTAGTCATTTTCTTCAGGTATATTTGTTTACCTGTTTTTAATGTTATTTGTATTCTTTTATGGTGTTGCTACTGATCCTTTTCCTTTGCAGGTGATTGGTGCTCGGATTGTTGCCATTGGTAGGGCACAAGAGCTTGCTTTGGGCCGAGACGAGAAGGAGGCGTCACATCTTAAAGAGCTGTCTGGTATTATTAAAGAAAAAGAGAAAAAGATCTCTGAGCTGTCTTCCTCCATGGAGCAGGTGCAATTAAAGCTTGAGGAGGAGAAGCGTGTTCATATGTCTTCTTCTTCGCGAGTGAAGACTCTGGAGTCAGAAAATGGTAAGCTATCTGCTCGTGTAAAGGAATTGGAAGGTGAAGTGTATGAAGCCTTCGCTAAAGGCTTCGAACGCGCTGCTTCTCAGGTTAAGGTTCTGTTTCCAGAGGTTGATGCTTCAAAGCTGGATATTATAAAGGTGGTAGCTAACGGAGAGCTTGTGGATGATGAAGCCGCTGAGAAGGAGAGTGGTGGTTCTAGCATTGGTGATAAGGCAGATTAGGCCTTTATTTTATGCTCTTATTTTGTAGACATTGTTTATGGTGTTTTGGATTTTAGACTTGTTTCTGACTGTTCTGGTTATTTTGGATGATTCCGAGTATCATTCTCGGTCTTGATATTTTGGTTTCCGAGTATATAGCTCGGTTTGACAGTGACTTGTTTAGTTTTTTATAGAATATGATATTTTGGCAAAGTTATGATGATGATATGCTGTGTTGTGATAACAATTGCGTGTATGTATTGGAGATGGCTATCTGTTGCCATTTCTTATCGATAAGGAGAGCGGTAGCTTTGGTATGGTGGAGTGAGCCTTTAGGCTTCGTTTGGACAATTTAGTGTTGTTTCGCTTGTTTGTATTTCTCCGAGTGATATACTCGGTATACGTATTTTGGATTCTGATTATGAAGCTCGGATTATTTTGCACGTTTATCCGAGTGGGATATATGCTAACTGCCAATAAAAAATGTGTTTGATTGCAATGTAAGTTACATTGGTATGATGGTTTGTGGCGTCCGGCCTCGTTAAAACCCTCTCCAAGTAAAACCCATGTGTTTTTTGGAAAAAAAACTTCGGAGGGGAAAAAGAGTACCATCATTCGCGTGTTTACAGCATGTGTCATGATTGGTATTCCCTTAGCGAGGAGACATTCCATGTTCCTGGAAGCTGGTCTCCATTGAGGGCTTCTAGCTTGTAAGCCCCCTTTCCGAGACTTCGGAGAACTCGGAATGGTCCCTCCCAATTTGCTGCTAATTTGCCATGTGCTGGAGGTTTCCGAGCTTCCTCTGTTCGTCTGAGTACGAGGTCCCCTTTGTTGAAAGACCTATGAACCACCCTTTTGTTGTGTCTTTGCTCTATGTAATGTTTTCTGGCTCGCTGCTTTATGGCTGAGATGTCTCTTTCTTTTTCCACAAGATCCAGCTCGGCTGTTCGAGCTTGTAAGTTGTTTGATTGATCGTAAAGCTCGGCCCTTAATGTCGGGACACTGACCTCTACTGGGATCAGTGCTTCTGCACCATATACCAGCTTGAAAGGAGTTTTTCCTGTAGCAGATTGAATGCTGGTGTTGTAGCTCCATAGGATTTCTGGAATGAGGTCGGCCCATTCGCCTTTGGCTTCGCCGAGCTTTTTCTTTAGGCCCTGTAAGATAATTCTGTTAGCTGATTCAACTTGTCCATTAGTTTGTGGGTGCTCAACTGAGCTGAAGTGATGTTTAATGTTAAAATTTGTTAAAAAGGCAGCGAGCTTATGGTCGGTAAATTGTCTTCCATTGTCCGAGATTATCTCTTTTGGGATACCGTATCTACATATAATGTTTTTCCATAAGAAAGATCGCACTTTCTCTGCCGTTATATGTGCTAGTGGTTGTGCTTCTATCCATTTAGAGAAATAGTCTATTGATACTAAAAGGAACTTTACCTGGCCTGGCGCTTTCGGAAAGGGTCTGAGGATATCCAATCCCCACCTATCGAAAGGCCAGCTTACCTCTATTGTGTGGAGCTCTTCGGCCGGGGTCTCTGAGAGGGTGGCATGCTTTAGACAATTATCGCATGCTTTGACTTTAGAGATGCAGTCCCTTTTTATCGTTGGCCAATAGTATCCTGTTCGTAATATTTTTTGCAGCCAATGCTCGGCCGCCGATGTGGTTTCCACAGACCCCTTCGTGTGTTTCAGCCATGACATCCTCGGCCTCCTCCTTGCTGATGCATTTGAGCAGTGGTTGAGAGTGTCCTTGTCTGTACAGTGTATTTTCGAGTACTGTATAGAAACTTAATCTTCTTCGGAAGAGCGGCAAGTTCGGCTCATCATCTGGTATTGCACCTGTGTTGATGTAAGTGAGAAAAGGTGTTCTCCAATCTCGGACCTGCATGATGTTTAAAACTGTTTCTTGCTCGAAACTCGGCTTGTCAAGTGTTAGCTGAGACAGTGCTGATGCGTTTTCTGTTTGCCTTGTTGTGGCTAACTTGGATAACACGTCAGTCCTGGTGTTTTGTTCTCGGTTTACATGGATAATATTAAATTTACTGAACTTTGAGATGAGATCCTTTGTTATGAGCTAATATTTCTCTAACAAAGGATCTTTTACCTGGTACTCGCTTTTGATTTGATGTACTACCAGTGATGAGTCGCAGTAGACTGTTATCTGAGGTATTCCGAGTTGCTGGGCTAGCTTCAATCCCGCTAGCAGAGCTTCCTATTCTGCTTGGTTGTTACTCGTGTTGAAGCGGAATTGTAGTGATTGTTCGGCAATCACTTTCTCTCCCTCTTTTAGCAATATCCCAGCTCCGCTTCCTTCTCTGTTTGATGCTCCATCCACATGTATGCTCCAACTGGCTGCTGTGTGTTGGGTCTCATTAGTCATCTCTGACACGAAGTCAGCAAGTACTTGTGACTTCAGAGCTTTTCTCGACTCGTACTGAATGTCGAACTCGGATAGTTCGATTGACCACTTTATTAGATGTCCGGCAAGCTCGGGTCTGATTAATATTTGCCTTAGTGGTTGGTCTGTTCGTACTATGATTGTGTGGCTTTGAAAGTAATGTTGCAGCCTTCTTGCCGTGGTGACTAGCGCCAACGCTAGCTGTTCTATCTTCGGATACCTTGTTTCTGTTGGCTGTAATACCTTGCTAATGAAGTATACTGGGTTTTGCTTTTTTCCTGTTTCTATCACTAGGACCGAGCTTATGGCATGGTTAGATACTGATAAATACAAATACAATGGTTTACCTGCCTCTGGTCTCTGGAGTATTGGAGGTGATGTTAAGAGCTGTTTGAGTTCTGTAAAGGAATTCTCACATTCGTTTGTCCATGTGAATTTCTTGCCCTTAGAGAACGTCTGGAAGAAATGATAAGATCGGTTTGCCACTGCGGGTAGGAAACGTGATAGAGCGGCTATTCTGCCTGCTAATTGTTGGACTTCTTTTACTGTTTTGGGCTTGTCATGGTCAGTACTGCATTGCATTTTTCTGGGTTGGCTTCTATACCTCGTGAGGTTAGCATGAAGCCAAGAAATTTCCCTCAATGGATTCCAAAAGCACATTTATCTGGGTTGAGCCTCATGTTATAAGCTCAGAGTTGTTTGAAAACTTCTACCAAGTAATCACAGTGTGACCCTTGTGCAGGCGTTTTTGCTACCATATCATCTACATAGACTTCCATGTTCCGGCCTATCTGTTGTTGGAATACTTTGTCCATTAATCTTTGATATGTCGCACATGCATTCTTTAAGCCAAAAGGCATTACCTTGTAACAAAAATTTCCATGTTCTGTTATGAAAGCTGTTTTACTTTGGTCTTCTGGGTGCATCAAAATCTGGTTATAACCAGAGTAGGCATCCATAAAACTCAAGGTTTTGAAACCAGAAGCGTTATCAACTAACTTATCAATGCAAGGTAATGGATATGCATCTTTAGGGCAAGCTTTGTTTAGGTTTGTAAAATCGACGCACATGCGCCATTTACCTGAAATTTTCCTTACCATTACCACGTTTGATAGCCATGTGGTAAAGCGAATTTCTCTGATGAAGCCTGCGTTGAGGAGCTTCTTGGTTTCTTCAAGTGCTGCTTGTTTTTTCTCTTCTCCGAGATTTCTTTTCTTCTGTGCCACTGGTCAGACTGTTTTGTCGATTGCTAATCTGTGGCAGATGACTTCTGGGCTTATTCCCGGCATGTCGTCTGGTGTCCATGCGAATAGGTCGGCGTTCTGGCGCAGTATGTGTATAAGTCTTGCTCGTTCATTCCCTTCCAGTGCTTCTCCGATGTATGTGTATTGCTTTTCATCTGCTGTTAATGTTAATTGGTGAAGGTTGTCCATTGAACGAGGTCTTTCGCCGATGTCTTCTCTCAGGTCGAGATTGGCTAACATTGTAGCTTCAGCCGAGCTATGTATGGCTTGGACCTGGGGCCGAGCTGTTTCCCTCGTATGGGCTTGCTTTAGACAGGCATTGTAGCACGCCGAGCTTTTTGGTGATCAACGTACACTGTAGCGATCTTGTTTTCCTGCACTGAAAACTTGACACACAGGCAATGTTCTGAAAACCGGACCGGACCGGCCGGTCGAACCGGTCCAACCGTGAACCGGCAGCTCAAACGGTTTGGGTTACTAACAGAAACCGCTATTTTAAAAATCGGATATGAACCGGCCGAGACCGGACGGTCAGACCGGACCAGAACCCGACCGGTTTATAAGAAATGACCCCGTTTCCTTCCTTCGTTGAAAGAAAAGGAATTGCACGCGTTTGTCCCCTCACCCCCCTTCCTTTCTCCAACTCTTTCCTTCAGCAAATGCCCTAGCTCCACCAAAGAAAGCAGACCCTAGCCTCCACCAATCTTGTCGCCGTCTGTCGGAGTGAGAAACTGCTGCTGTCGCCTCTGTTGCACTCAAGAACTTCCATCTTCGTGCTATCGGCGTTCGCTACTTCGATCTCACCAACCCCTGTTCGCTCTCACGAATCGCTTGGTCGCCGTCGTCCGCGCGCTCAACAGCTCTCCGTCGTCCGTCGAAGGTCAATACTCACTGCTAGTGGCTTGTTCTTCGTGTTTTTTTTATTGTCTGTTCAGAAATCAAACCCTCTTCGTGCTTGTTCATCGATGGTCAGTGATAGTCGTTTTTAGTGTTTTTGTTTTCATTGCTTGATGATTATTAAGTGATGCGTTGCTGTTTTCTTTTTTTACTTTGTGCTTGAGATTGAATGCTTTGTTAGTGCTTAGTGCTTGTTCTTAGTTGATTAGCTTTGCTCACTACTCTGGCTTGTTCTGGCCTGCTCTTGATTGATTAACTCTATTACTGGCTTATTAATTGATGATAAATTACTACTGATAAGCTGTTACTATTTTGTTAGGGATAAATTGTTACTGTTACTATTTTGTTATGTTTGTTGCTTAATGGTAAAATGGAAATCAAATCAAATGTTGTTTGTTGCTGAATGATAATTTTTGTTGCTGAATGCTGTTGGTAGTATTAATTTTGTGCTGCTATTAATTTTTTGGTTTTCAGAACCTTGATACAGAAACATGAAGACGATGAAGAGGGCTACTGGTGTTTTAGTGTTTTGCGCTTTTGCTGCTTTGTAATTGTTGACTGGCTGAATGCTGTTTTGCACTTTTTCACTTTTACACTTGTGTTCCATCATTTTCAATTTTGTAATTTGTGATTATTGATGTTGGGTACTGGGGTATACCTTAGGGTGATGAACTATTCTTCTAAGTTTTGTTTCATTGGTATTTCTTGATATCAATGATTGAGTTATTCAAGTTGCTTCCTCTAATTCTTATAGGGTTTACTTGTATAACCCCTAACAAATGGGACAGTGGTAAATTAATTATGAAAACAAGGATGTATTCTTATCAATTAGAAAAGTTCTTCTTGGTCAAACTTTGCCTCCCTATGTATCCTTTTGGATGGTAACATGTGTCATCTTCAATGCTTTTTAATTCTTCATAACCTGTTCTAAATCTTTGTTTCTTTTGAAGGTGTTCTCCAAACTGAAAGAAGGAAGGTTTCCCGGAGAAATAGAGTTGAAAAATCTGATTACCAAAAAGATGGCTAATTCTAGACTTGCAGATGGTGTGCCAGAATTGTGGCCATAGGTCATCTACATTTTGTTAAAGTTAGAATACAGAGCACAAATGATGGAACTGGACCTGCCTCTGCTTTGTAAAGTAGAGGTTGGTGTATAGATATCATAGGAATATTATGTTACAATGTCTTTAGTTGTTTAAAAATTAGAATGTGAACTCTATACTGAAATGACCAAGTAATGCTTTTATTACTATTTAGTCTTTAGTTGTTTAATACTTAGATATGCTTTTAATTTATTACTATTTAACTTTTGAGTTTGGATTTTGATAAGATCATATGGTATTTGGTTGATGATATTTTATGTAGTGTCTTAAATTTTGAAGATATTTTAAAATTTATATTAGACTATAATTATATTTTAGAATGTGTATTTATAATTTATTTATTATTTCTATTCTAAAACGGTTTTTCCGGTTGAACCATCGGTTGGACCAGTTAGACCAGTGAACCAGTAAACCAGTGACTAGAGCGGTTTGATGACTGATTCGGTTTTCTGAACCTTGCACACAGGTGTAATGTGGACACCACCGCTTTGAATATATTCAAGGCGGACCTCTTAATTATAATATTATAAGGGCTATAACAATCTACTATTAGGTACTGAATATCAACGGACCTCGACATAGGGATCTCTCCCATTGTGGTCCTCAGCCATATGTGTCCCATGATGGGGACTCTTTCTCCGAAGAACCCAATTAGCTCTCCCGAGGATGGCTGTATCAGTTTTTCTGATAATTGCATCTTTTTAAAGGTAGAGTAAAATAAAACATCAGCGCTACTACTTGGGTCCAGCGGTGTTTTCCTTACCAACAGCTCTCCGACCTGGATGGAAATTACCACTGGGTCATCGAGGTTAGGGCTTGCTGATATGAAATCTGATTGATTGAAGGATATTGTGACATCCGGGTCCTCCTCCTTTTTTGGCTGCAGTGTTCCCTCGATTGCTAGCATCGCCCTATAACTTCATTTTCTGGCCGAGCTTGTTTCACCTCCGCCTACGTATCCTCCCGATATGTGGCTGATGATGCCTCTTGGTGGATCAGGGGTGGTCTGTTCTTCTTTGTTCTTGTCCGTCCCTGGTTGTTTGCTCTCCTCCCTGTCCGAGATAGTTCTTCTGGCCTTCCGACTCTCGACGTATTTGTCGAGAAGCCCTTGACACGCCAGTCTTTCTAGGAGGTCTTTTGCGACAATGCAGTCGTCTGTGGTGTGGCCGAACTTCTAATGGAAGGCGCAATGCTTGCTTCTATCCACGAACCTTTGGTCTTGGTAGTTTCCCGCCCGAGCTGGTGGCTTCACGATTTTGGCATTCAGAATCACTTTTATGATGTTCTCTCTCTTGGTATTGAATCTGGTATACGTGTTGTATTTTGGTGTGAGATTAAGGGCTTCTTTGTATCCTTGTTGCCTGGTGATCTGAAAGCTTTTTCCTCATCCCTTCTTTGTGGTTGTCTATCCGGCTTTTGGGCCTCGCGGAGCTCTTCAATCTCCATTTGACCTGTGGCCCTCTCTCGGAACTCTTCAAGTGTTTTTGGTTTCGTTATCGGAATGGTTTCTCAGAATTTGCCTGGTCGGAGGCGGGCCTTGAGGGCATGAAGGTGGACAGCCGGATCCATGTCTTGGATCTCCATAGTAGCCTCAGAAAATCTGGTCATGTAGTTCTTTAAACTCTCGTGTTGGCATTGCTTGATTGTGCCTAGGTAGTCTGATCCATGGACATAAATTCTTGATGCCGCAAAGTAGTCAATGAAGGATCTCGCCAGTTCCTCAAAGGAGAAAATCAAACCTGCAGACAATTTAGAAAACCACAGTAATGCAGCACCATCAAGATAAGTAGGAAAAGCCCGACAAAGTACGGGCTCATTGTTAGCGCTGTTAAAAAACATTACCGAACCCCTTGTATGGTTCTAGTGTTGTAGGTAATACAAAGTTTTTCGGCATCTGAAACTTAGTGATCTCGTCAGAAAAGGGGTTCTCGAGGGTGAGCTTCTCCTTTGGTGGAGTGATATTCAGGGGATCTGCATTGCCCTGCACCGAGCTTTTAGAGCTTTCTCCTTCGTGCTTTCCATTGTTTTGTGCAGACAGCTCAGCTATCTTCCGCACCTCCGCCTGGAGCTCGGCGATCTGAGCTAAGAGCTCTGCCTGTGTAGGTTGGGGGTTCCCGTTGTCAGCCATGTCCGAGGATAGGGAATCCTGCAAAAATAGAGTAAGATACTAAACAAAATGGATGGTGAGGTCAGATATATTTCGGCCCCACAGTGGGCGCCAAGTGTTTCGTCCTGGCACTGGGGTGGCCGAGCTTAGCGACTCCGAGCAAGTAGCTGTCGGAGAGGAAGAGCTATACGTCGGCCTGGAACAAACACCGCGGCGGGAATACCTGCAAAAGATACTCCGACGCTCAAGTTAGTGATAATCTCGAGTGAGAGTAATTAAGTGCGTATGAAGACTGAGAGTGAGAGAACCTGAACCTTAGCCGAGGATATTAGCTCGGCTTTATAGGAGTTGTTTTATCCGTTTGCTGTGGATAAGTCCTAGTTTATAGGTTGGTTATGATGTTCTGTTTTAGTGATTAGGTTTGCTGAGCACGTCTCTTATTTTCAAATGGGTGAGGCCGTTCCTGCCTGCTTTCGTGCCGAGCTTTCCGGGCGGCTAATGCGAGACCGAGCTTATTTGCTCACGTGCCGAGCTTTTCGGGCGGCCGAAAATTTCGGGCGGCTGAGGATAAAGGTGACGTATCACCTATCAAGCCATATGCATCACAAAACTAACAAGAAAAACAAATCAGTTCTTCTTAACAACGTTTGCAGCCAGATCGAAAAATCTTGTACCATTAAAGTCGGAACTTGATTGATTCCGAGATTGCTCTAAATGCATTGGACTTTGGCATAATCTCTCAAACAATGAAAAATATTTTCTGTAGAAATGTTACAATGCCGACAAATATTTGAAGATTCAAGGTGACAGTTGAAACAGGATTTACGAGTGAAAAAAACATTGTGAAGGTATAGTTAAAAAAAAGTTTCACTTTCTCAAGAATACAAATTTTTCACAACCAAGTCCAATTTATAAAAGTGATGGCAAGAGCATACTTATCTAGGAGGCAAAAATAACCATCTTTTGAGGTATATTCATTAGGCTCATAGCTTTGAATAATCAAATTTAGATCCCTAAAAATATTAGAGACAAGACCTTGAAGATTCCAAACATTATCTATGGTGTAGATGGTATAAAATATCTATACCTATAGATTTTATGTGTATTGTGTCATTATGTGACACTTGTTCGATAACACGTTTGACAGATCTAGCAGTTGTCACAAGTACACTGACAAAAGTAGGGATTTTGACTTTGATGGTCTGTCACGAGAATGATTTTAGTTTTAATGAGATTATCATAATAATATTGTTACGGTAATCTTTTTCTGGGAAATTGATTTTATGGACTACATGGTTTTTTTGGTGGTATCAAGCTTCAACGGTTGAAGGTTTGGTATTGTGGGTTTGTTAAGAAAAACAAAATGAAAATATTTTTGGAATGTTATAGATTCAAGAGAGAACACCACCTTTGGTGGACGAACAGTAGTAAAGAGGAAATGTGTCAACTTTAATGACAATGAAAATACTAATAATAACGAAATTTTTATTTAAATAAATTAAATAAAATATTTTATTTATTGAAATAAATAATTTATTAAAAATTATTACAAAAATACGTAATCTACTCTTATTTTATTTATTTTTAATGTATCTCGTTTACACTATAAACGAAATATGTGTATTTTTTAATTTCTATATATCTCGTTTACGGTGTAAACGAAATATCTCATTTACGCTATAAACGAGATATATTAAAAATTATCTTATTTACACTATGTATTTGTAAATATAAAAGTATATTTTTTGAAAATAATAAAAAATATTAATAAAAAAATTATACCTCAATTAAAAAGTTGAAGTATTATTTAAATTGATTTAATGTAAATCCTACTGAAAATTAGTCAATGCAAATAGTAGAAGAAGCAATAGTGTTAATAGTGGGTAATTAGAAAAGGTAACCGTATTAATAGTTGGCAGCTACTTAGGTGCTTTTACTTATTTCAATGGTTGGGAGAAGTAAAAGTATTAATAGTATTTCATTTTTAAAATCGTTCATCTTCTCTATTATATAAAATCGTCCATCTTCCCCATTATTTGAAATGTTTCATTTTCAAGAGTTTGACCCAATTTAAATTATTAATATTTTTATTATTTTCAAAAAATATATTTTATATTTACAATGTAAACAAGATACATTAAAAAGTAAACGAGATAAGGGTAGATGACGTATTTTCATAATAATTTTTAAAATTATTTATTTCAATAAATAAAATATTTATTTAATTTATTTAAATAAAAATCCCGTTAATACTAGCAGATAAGTGTTAGGGGACTAACAAATTTTATGATTTGTAGTTATCAATTAGTATCATTAGTGTTTTAATGGTGTGAAATTTTATCCAATAATATAAAATTACTTATTTTTTTATAATTAAATACTGACCAAATTTTAATAAAAATACTGGTCCAAAATTTTCTCATCATTAGTTTTTTCATTGTTATTAAAGTTGTCACATTCCCTCTTTATTAGATCTATAACAACCTGAAAACATTTTCACTTTTTTTGGTTTGAAAAAAGATTTTCATTTTGTTTCCTTAACAAACTCACAATACCAGACCTTCAACCGTTAAAGCCTGCTACGGCAAAAAAAACATATAACCCATAAAACCAATTTTTTAGAAAAAGATTACCGTAACAACATTATTTGCTAATCTAATTAAAGCTAAAATCATTCTCGTGGCAGACCATCAAAATCAAAATCTCTGTTTTTGTCAGTGTACTTATTGTAACTACTGAATCTGTCAAACTTGTCATCAAACAAGTGCCACATAATGACACATTACACGTAAAATCTATAAGTGTAGATATTTTATACTATCTACACCATAGAATTTGCCTATTAAAAATAAGATTTCTCACACAGTTCGAAATATAAACATAATCTATTATTTCACCGACAAATCCATAAAACATAAAAAACTAGAAAAAATTTGAGAAAGATTATGTTTCCTCTAAATCCATCTTTGAATTTTGAAGATTTCCTATAATCTATAATGTTATGAAATTTCATCTTCAATTAATAAAAAGTTTAATGCAAAATCTATCAGTCTTGCCTAAGAATTTAGAGTAAAGTATTATTTTTGTCCTTAACATTTGGGATAAATCTTAAAGTTATTTTTAACGTTTAAATCGTCCTATTTAAGTTCCTAACTTTTTAAAATTGGCTTAATGTTGTCCTGCTATTAGAGATCCGTGAACAAAATTGACGGCAGAACAAAATTGAAACGATTTTGAAATGTTAGAGACATAAATAGGATGAAAACGTTAAGAACAAAAACGATACATAAAAATAAATTTTAATTTTATCCTTCAATAATATCAATTTTTTATGGTACATAGTTATTCAATTATTTTTTAATTACATCTAAATAAATTATTCTTAATCATATTACTTTCATTCTAAATAAAATTATTTTTTTTATAATTTTACTTTTAAAAATTTTAGAATATATTAAAATGATAATAAAATATATTTAAAAAAGATTAGATTTAGTATTTGTTTGGGTGTCATATCTTGATAAAAATAGATATTTTTTATTAAAAAAATATCTTTTTATTTTTTAGCGTGTTTGACAAATTTTTAATAGTAAAAATAAAAACACTAAAAAAATAAAAAAAATATCTTTTTTTACTGTAATATATATTTTTTTAAAAGATCTTTTTTTTTAAAAAAAGATATTTTTCATATAATAAATAAAAAAATACTTTTATATTATTATACTCGAACATAATTAATAAATAAAAATATCTTTTTATATAAAATATCCAAACATAAAATTACTTTACTTTTCCATAAAATCTTTAAAAAAAGATAACTAGAAAAAAAATCTTTTCTTAAAACTCACTCATAATTTTTTTTTTAGAATCAATCCAATTCATTTAAATTCGTAATATTCACATTCCACAGTGAACTCCATTCATGAACTGAGGGTAGCTTCGTAACTCCACATTCTCGTAAACCTAACGCTTCTTGTCTTCTACAACGTCGTTTCGTAGCATATTTCGCCTGAACTGATCTCCATGCCCGACTCTCTCCTCTTTCCTCTCTTGAATCGCTAAATTAGGGTTTTTCTGATCCAAAGTCTTGAACCCTAATCTCAATAATTAGGGTTTTTCCACGACGAAGTTTAAGTCCTACTGTCACCCTTGATGATCACGCAAGACCTCTCTGCTCGTCTTCCAACCTTGCACCTTCAAGCTCGCCCAACTTCAAACTTTTGTGCGTGGTCGATTTGGGATCCCGATTCAACAAGTTCTGACATTTTTTCTGCTAATTGCAGCTAAAGCTACAGTTTTTCAGCCTCTATCTTGCGATACCCTCCCAATTTCGACACCGCAAATTCGCAAAACATCAGAAACCATCCAGTGTCTGTGCTTTGGATCCATGGACCTTGATGGGGGCAACAAGCGCGTGTACCAACGATTAGGTGGACCCTCAGGGGACTCGAAGCATCAGAAAGTGTGCTATCACTGGCAAGCTGGCAAGTGCAATCGTCACCCATGCCCTTTTCTTCATAGCGAGTTGCCAACTCCCAATGTTAATGGTACCTCTTCGAAGAGGCCTCATGGTTCTGCTGACAATTCCGGATTTTCGGGACATCGCCGGAACCCTCACTTCAACAACACATGGGGTCGCGGTGGTGGTCGTGGTGGCGGTCGCGGTGCCAGTGGTGGAGTTGTTGGTGGTGACATGAGTGTAGTTAGGAAGGCTGATAAAGTTTGTAATTATTGGATTCAGGGGAATTGTAATTTTGGTGAGAGGTGTAAGTTCCTTCACTCTTGGAATACAGGGGATGGGTTTTCTATGTTGACACAGCTTGAAGGCCATCAGAAGGTAAAAAAAAAATTGTTTTTTAGGTAAAAAAAAAATTAGGTTATTTACTTCACTCACTATAGGATTTTTGTTCTTTCTGCCAGGTTGGAAGTGTAATGTTTTTTAATATTGTCTTCCAATTATGTATTGTCATGTCATTGCAAGTGTTTGACTTCTAGAAGATTAGTTGACAATGTAAAATACTTTACACATATAGTATTATAGAATCAATTCTTTTTTATAATTTTAGATTCTGTTTTTAGTGGTAGATACATTCCTCTGTAAAATTTGTGTAGTGTGAACTTGAGTCAATTTTGTCACTATTCTTTGTACTATAAGATCAGTTGATGCTTGCTAAGTTGTCTGAATATGCTTTTTGTGCAATAAGAATTGTTGGGATGAAATTTGGTTTAAACTGAATGAACAGGTTGTTAGTGGAATTGCCTTTCCTTCTGGCTCGGATAAGCTTTATACTGGAAGTACTGATGAGTCTGTAAGGGTTTGGGACTGCCAGTCTGGAAAGGTTGTTAGTACCTTCAACATGTCACTTCTTTTATTGTATCCTTGCAAAAAGGTAACACTGATGAAACTATATTGATTTTGCTTATCAATTTTCCTATGCAGTGTGTAGCTGTGATCAATCTTGGTGGTGAAGTAGGTTGCATGATCAGTGAAGGTCCTTGGGTTTTTGTAGGCATACCTAATTTTGTGAAGGTAAAAAGAGGGGATTCTGGAGGCATTTTTTCTTTCTTCTCTCTTTGTAATTTACAGACTTTTAGTTCAAGTATATCTATAAACTCTCATCGCAGCACAGTTAATGTCTTGTTTAATGATGATATTTTGTAGGTCTGGAACACACAAAATTCAATGGAACTAAGTCTAAATGGTCCTGTTGGACAAGTTTATGCACTTGTTGTGAATAATGATATGCTCTTTGCTGGTACACAGGTAAAACACACACTCTCTCTCTCTCTCTCTCTCTCTCTCTCTCTCTCTCTCTCTCTCTCTCTCCTGCGTGATGTATATGTTATATTCCAAGGCATGCTTTATTTCGTGAGGCAGTATTCCATGTCTTGGTTGGAGATTAACTTGTTGGTACTTTAAGGCCTGACTGATCAAATGGGAAGTGCATGTCTTCTTTTATACACACTATTTATTCAGTGGCATCTTTTAAGGCGACTAAATGTACATACACTAGTTTGGAATGAGAATATTGACATAAATTTTTGGGATTATAAGGAATTCTAGGAATAAGCAGTACATGCATATTATTATGTTAGGGATGTAGGTATATTAGGTTAAAAAAAAGGAAGAACCATTTAAGAACATTTTTGAATCTACAAGCAACAAAGTTGCTGGTGCAAGTTGTATCAAGAAAATGTAACCATTAGAACCCAAGGGTAACGTTACGGTGGTCAAGAATGATTTGAGTTATGAGACACCATAAAGTGCATATTGGAATATTGGAATATTGGGTATGTAAAGTATATAAGCTCTAGGGGATAGCTAATAATGTTTCATATTTGATAGATGAAGAATTGTTGGTGTTATATGAACACAAGAAGTCAAGAACTAATTACTATGTCAACTTTTGGGGTTATTCCTTCAATGCTTTAACAACTTTATTTATTTGTTTATTTTTCTTTTTGGATAAGAACCATTTAATGATTTTACATAGTTACGTGTTAGGAAACTACTTTGTTACAACTTTCAATTCAACCAAACATGCTTTCACTCGTGCTCTAATCTTAATGTCCTTCTAACCTGTGTACCTTGGTTTGGAGTATCCACTTTAGTATTTAAAGCTCACTTAAACTACTTATCCTGCAGGATGGATCTATATTGGTATGGAAGTTCAATGTAGTTGCTAACTGCTTTGAGCCAGCTGCATCACTTAAGGGTCACACGCGTGGTGTTGTTTCATTAGTTGTTGGAGCTAATAGACTCTACTCTGGTTCAATGGACAATACAATAAGAGTAAGCTACATAAGAAATATTCTATAAGCATCTAATTCATTTAATGGGGTGTGCATTAGCTGCTATCTAAGCAATGTGTTTTGTTAATTTCTTGTATATTTATGCTATCTTTCAGGTCTGGAATCTTGAAAATTTGGAGTGTTTACAGACACTAACAGACCACACGTCTGTCGTGATGTCTGTTCTCTGTTGGGAGCAGTTCCTTTTGTCTTGTTCATTGGACAAAACAGTAAAGGTTGGTTCATACTATTTGTTTGGTTATATATACGTAGAATAGGCATAAGTATTTTTTTTTCCCCTTAAAAGTTATTATTCTTCTTAAAAAGGTCTTCAAGCAAATCTCTTTGTTCTCTCTTTAGGTGTGGTATGCTACTGAAAGTGGAAACTTGGAAGTGACATATACTCACAACGAAGAGCATGTACGTATGAATTCCCTCCCACCCCCACCCCCCTGATAGTTGGTCGTATGACATTTGATCTCTAGTTTGTAATTTTGACCGTCAATCCCTTGAAATATTAATTGGAGAATCAATTCACTTTTTACTCTTACATCAATGATCCAAAAACCACTTATAAAATATAAGAACTTTATTTAAGTTTCTGGTAATGAAAATGACTCATTTTGCATGCATCTGGACTTGGATATTACCACAGGTTCATATATATCTTGTAGTTAGAATTGGTATTGTTTAACAGTTTAACCTAATCACTCATGAGTTGTGACAAGTTTCTTTTCCTTTTTCGTTTATAAAAAAAAAATAGTGGGCAAGTTTGCTTCATGATATTTCCTCCCCTTTTAACAATATATTCTGCTTGTAGGGAATAGTTACTCTCTGTGGAATGCACGATGCACATGGCAAGCCCATTTTGTTGTGCTCTTGCAATGATAATACTGTGCGCCTCTATGACCTGCCATCGTAAGTAATTTATCTTCCAAATTTTATGAGCTCATTTGTTCCTATGCTGACTTCGGTAGTCTCTAGAGGATTTAGAAATTCATTCAATGAATTGTATTTGTGTATCTCGCCCACGAGTGCTTGATTTATGCCAAAAATCCGACAAATCTGATTGTATGCTTTACAAGAAGTATGATTCGTTGCTCATATTATCAAGTGCACTCGCTGCCTATAAAATGCAGCTAATCCTAATTTTTCTGGCCCCATTTGTGGTGTTCAGATTTGCAGAGAGAGGCAAGATATTTACAAAACAAGAGGTACGGGCAATTCAGGCAGGGCCTAATGGCTTATTCTTCACTGGTGATGGAACTGGTCAAGTCAAAGTGTGGAATTGGACACCGGAGCCAATACCTACCATTCAATAAAATGGATACTTTCCGTAATTTGTTATAGTAGTTTTTTGTGGTGTACCTTTTTGTAATTTTTTTCAAATGCAAGAAGGGAATTCAATATTAAGGTTGGTACGCGGAGGATTTGAGAGAGAGAGAGAGAGGAGAAGAGGGCAGAGGGGTGTATTTGTAATTTAAGTTTGCGGAAGGTAATAGTCTGTCTTCTAGAGTTTTGAGCTGTGGTTTTGGTGTTGAGTTTGTAACCTTGGCACAAAGGCTGTGCTCAAGTAGGAGTCCCTATTAAGTTCTCAATATTTTGTGAAATTACAATACAGATTAAACATTTGTTACCTTTTCTCCTGCTGGTCCTATGTATGTATCACAAATAAATTTTGGTTACTTAGTGAAAAAGTAACAAGTTTGTTTCATATTTTGATCTGTTTTGATATTCTTCCTGGTGATTCTAAATCTTGACAAACATAATTATGTAAATATAGTTTTTTTTTATTACTCGGTAAAATCAATTGAAAAAACAAAATACTAACTATAATAACCAAGACCAAGTGATACATCATAGCATTCAAGATTTTCATATGGTAGTGTTCTCATACATATAGCACTTAAACTCATTCGCACAGCAAAAGAATTAGAATTTTTCACTTATCAATGAGAACATTGAAGGATTCATAACACAAGTCAGGGGAAATTTTTTGAGTTCTTATTGAAGCCACTTTATTCATAACCCAAATTATGAAGACGACCAAGAGCTTGACTGATGTGTATCTTCTAAAGATTGAACATGACCTTAATAGCATTACCACCAGCAGCACTTGTTTCAAATGCTTCTTCCACTTCCTTCTGAGAGAATCCATACCTGTGTGTTATAAGGGGCTTCACATCGATTTTGCCACTCCTTAGAAACTCAAGACATAGAGGCCATGTGTTCTTATACCGGAATATACCAATCACATCAACTTCCCTGTATTTGGCATCATAAAATAATACACTAAAATATCACATCACAACAGAAAACTAAAATCTAACAACTCATATATGTTACAACATTACTGTTTCTTAAATTACTTTATGACAAGAAGTACCTATTGAGCTTCAATGAATATGTGATTCATATGCTTTACTAAGAAAATAAATCAGATGAAGAGTAGCCCGAGAGTTAGAGGCAAGGACTTAGATTTAGATGTTATGATGTCATTCGATCTATATAACCGACTCTATCTAATTACATAGTCATACCTTGCAGCAGCTGGGGTGAGTGGGACTGTCATTTCAGAATGACCCATTCCTACTAAGCAAACTTTGCCACCTGGCTTAGTAGCACTCAATGCTGTAGTCATGGTTTTGTTGAAACCGGCACAGTCAAAGGTAACATCTACATCAGCTCCCATAGCCTTATGTATCTGTTCAACTTCTCCAGGAACATCCTGAAATGCAAAGCATTACATTCAAAATTATATAAATTACACTTAGTATCCTGAGCTAAGATGACACCACACATGGCAATCCTCCATTTATATAAGGTTTTCTGACACATGGTATCTTGTACTATGTAAAATTTCCCTGTAAAGTGTACATTTCCATAGACAGCAGCATGTTAAAGTGTAAATTTCCTTCATTCTTTTATTATTATTATTTTATCTTTCAAACTCTAACACAAGGGAATCAAATATACATGCCTGGGAGTTTGTCGAGACTTTGACAATATCATCAGCACCAAGAGATTTTGCAACAGATAAACGATGGTCATCGACATCCACTATGACAATCCTAGGCGCGCCAAAAGCTCGAGCCGCAAGCATTGTAACAAGTCCTATAGGTCCAGCTCCCATGATCAACACCTTTGTTTCTGGGCCAATCTCAGCACGCCTACAAGCATGAACACCGACGCTTAAGGGCTCACACATTGCCCCCTCCTCTAAGCTTACATTGTCTGGTAGTTTAAAACATAGGTCTGCAGGGTGCACTATCTGTATAAAGAGAAAAATGAAACTCAAAAATTGGTTTTAAGGGACTCATTCTATTTAACAACACAGAAAATGGTGACAACCAAAACAAATACACAATAGTATCAGTATTGTATCGTGTTTAAACCGAAATTCATGCTAACTGATGTGGTCATTGTTCATTTAATTGTATTCAGAATCATACAATATTGAAAGGATTCTAGTTTGAGAAGCTCTGGATTCGTTCAAACCTGATTAGCAAGGGAACCATGAACTGGTGGAGTGGCAAAGAACTTCATATCAGGGCACAAGTTATAGCGGCCCTGCTTGCAGTGGTCGCAACGCCAGCAACTGATTCCTGGCTCAATCGCCACACGGTCACCTGGCACCAAGGCCTTGACCTCACTGCCAACTTCTTCAATGATCCCAGCACACTCGTGACCAATCACCATTGGCTCTTCAACTACAAAGTGTGCACATCTCAGTGTCTGCAAGCACATAAAACAATCAAAACCAAAACCTTCAATCAAATGTTTTCCAACCTCTATGCAAAATAGTAAATAGTGTATTCAAGCCAGCAGCAACATAAACTGAATTAGGGAACATCAATAACCCCATCAATCAAAATCTCCAACCTATGCAAGATATATACCAAATTTGCCAATCAGATATTCATACATTGGTCAAGTCATTCAGCATCACTTTTAGGCATAGATTATCAAAGTATATGCAATTGCTTTGAATGAAATTAGATGCAATAGAGAATAATTATGTATGTTGTATGTATGTATGTATGTATGTATGTATGTATGTGTTACCTTGAGGTAGTGAACATCACTTCCACATATACCAACAGCTTTCATTCTAACTCTAACATCATGGGGTCCTTTAATTTAGAACATGCAGATTGCAGAGTAAAAGTGAGATACCAAGAATGAATCTGAGTATGATTGAAACAAAATGAATGAATGAAGTGAGATACCAAGAGGAGGAAGGTTGAATGGCTGAATCTTGAGTGTGTTAATGGCAACAAGCCAAGCAGCCATGTTCTGCTCTTCTCCATGATCATCATCTACTGACATCCCTCCTTTCCCCATTTTTGCTGATTCACTTCAAACTCTCTTTCTCTCTCTCCAAATCTTGAAGATATTTCAGAAGTGAGAGACCTCTTCTGCCACAGGGAATCAAATAAATCAAGTCCATTTCCATTTTCTTCACTATCAACCATAATTAATAATAATATAATTATAATAATAATAATAATAAGGAATATCTTTTATCTTGCTATCTTTTGTTAATTAGTGAACTTCTCAGCATTTTTAATTTAAATTTATTGTATAGAAAAATTAGTTACAAGAATAACATATTACATAACAGGAGATAAAAATTACTAAACCAAAATAAATGATAAGATGACAACTAATTTTAAATCCTAACAAATTAGATTTAAAAAAATGTAATAATAAACATTAAATTATATTATGAGATAACGATGAATCTTTGCAATTAATCTGAGTGGTTTTTCATATAAACGTCATAGAGACCATATGGGTGGTTTGTCCTCATCCATATTGTGATATGGTCATGTCACATGTGGCTGTTTATATGCTATAAATCGCTTTCAGCCTTTGCTGATGCCTAATGGGTTTTTCTGAAGAGCATGCATGCTTCTATAATCTAATTCTATTGGATTTATTCATGTCATGATTGTGTGTCATACCAACCATAGAACTCCCTATTTGTTTTGTCACCAAAGCATGACTCAGCTCAGCACCATAACATATCAATCAATTTCCTTTATGAACTAGGGACTGATCCACAAATAAGTATGGCTCAAACCCCAAGAATAATTAGGATCCTGTAAAGTATGCAATTTTGTCATAGTCATTGAATAGTGATTGATCAGAATATTTTAATTTTTTTTCCCATAAGAGTCATTAATTTCTCAATAAACAATGGTGAAATATGTTTTAGTGGTGCTAAATCAGAATAAGTTTAGGAAAAAATTGAAGCAATGAAATACAAACAAGTACAAAGTCATACCTTCACATCATTCTCTTACAAAGACACAAAGTGGCATTAGCATAGTCCAAAAGATGATATGGATAATTGTGGATCATGAACTGAATAATGAAGAGTGCAAAGGAAAGTGACAGTGACAGTGACAGTGGTAGTGACACTTTATGCAGATGAAATTAGAGAGGACACAAGGAAAGGTATTAGCTGATTAGCAACAGATGGTGATAATTAACACAGAAATGTCACAAAGTGAAGATGAAGAGATCAACATGGCAGCTTGGATTCTTGGTGTTAAAGATTTATCAATTCAACCATATCCACTTCCTTCTTTAGGTGAATTGATCTTCTCATAAATTTCAAGACATTTAACTTATACACTCATGGTATCTAATAAAGTAATTGAAGCTCATGTATTGAGTACTGTGGTGATCAACAATCTTCAATTTCAGGTCCCCATGATGTTAAAATTAGAATTAAAGCTGTTGGTATTTGTGGAAGTGATGTTCATTACTATAAGGTAAGAACCTGAAAGTTCGTATTATCACTAATTATTAGTACTCTAGCGTTTGCTTAATTCTGTTCTTTGAACACTACTAAACTTTGTTGCTAGACTATGAGATGTGCAAATTTTATTGCCAACAAGCCTATGGTACTGGGGCATGAATGTGCTGGAATCATTCAAGAACTAGGCACTCAAGTTCAATCTCTTGCAGTAGGGGACAGGGTAGCCTTAGAGCCTGGAATCAGTTGCCAAACATGCAATTTCTGCAAAGGTGAGTTAAGAATCATATTGATCAGAGAATTGTAGCCTTATATGGTATGATAAATGTAACCAATTAGTAACTAATTCTTGAAATATCTAACTGTATCTCTAATAAGGTGGCCGCTACAATCTCTGTCGCGGCATGAAATGTTTTGGATCAGCATCAACTCACACTCACGGTTCTCTTGCCAATATGGTAAACTTTTCTATGTGTTGCTCTGATATATCCCATGTTTCAATTTAGATGTACTTCATTTCATGTGTTATATTCAATAAGTTAAATAAATACTAATGATGAATATTCAAAACTAACATACTTATAAGACTATATATATATATATATTGAATGTTCCATTATGTTTTCAGGTGGTGCATCCTGCCAATCTGTGTTTCAAGCTACCTGACAATGTGAGCTTGGAGGAAGGAGCCATGATTGAGCCACTCAGTGTAGGAGTGCATGCGTGTCGTCGCGCGAATATCAGTCCAGACACAAATGTACTAATCATAGGAGCAGGACCAATTGGCCTTGTAGTATCACTTGCTGCCAGGGCATTTGGATCACCAAGAATTGTGATGGTTGATGTTGATAACACTCGTTTATCAATTGCAAAAGATCTTGGTGCAGATGAGACTATTCTAGTTTCAACTAGTATCCAGGTTTCACTCTATACTCTACACATTTCACTCCTTTAAAATACCCCATTCAATTGGTAAGATATTTGCAATGGCTACATTTTGATTTAGGACATGGAGAAAGAAGTGGTGCAAATCCAGAATGCCATGAGGTCTAAGATTCATGTGAGTTTTGACTGTGTTGGCTACAATAAAACCATGTCCACATCACTCAATGTCACCACCTCTGGTGGCAAAGTTTGCCTCATTGGATTAGCTCAAACTGAGATGACAGTTCCCCTTACTCCGGCCGCAGCGAGGTAACAAAGATCACATTAGACCGGCTCGATTCGAGTCAGATTAGTTAAAATTTGGCTGGCTCAGGGATACTACTAGAAGATTTAGGATGCCATAAAATTATTCAAATTTGGTAGTATTAGTACTATCAAATAAAACTGTGTTTGATGATCAAAATTTGGTTTTCATGTGTTGTAGGGAGGTTGATGTAATTGGAATATTCAGATACAGAAACACTTGGCCCCTATGCATTGAGCTATTAAGAACTGGGAAGATTGACATCAAGCCATTGATAAGTCACAGGTTTGGATTCTCACAGAAAGAGTTGGAAGAAGCCTTTGAAACCAGTGCTCGAGGGGGAAATGCTATTAAGATCATGTTCAATCTCTAGATTCAGTGTGTTTCTTTTAGCATTAAGTTAATTACTAATTGAAGTATAGAGTGTATTACTCTCATAATACATCATAGTAGTATTAGTACTCTCTTATTTAATTTATTTAGGTTCATTAAGCATGCACAACTTAACTAATGACCTCTGGCTACAATCACTGCTATAAATTTTTCATTCAAAAAAAAAAAAAAAAAAACCTAAGAACAAGTAATATTTAAGCATGCATTAATACTGAAAAAAAAAAAAATCTTATTAAGAAGTCAAACTTCTTAACCGACCCTATGTTAAAGGCCAAACAAAGAAAGGATAGAACTGAAGCCATGTCAATTCATATTAATCCTCTTCGTCACAAAATCTTATACATAAACAACTCATAAATTATTGTTTGTTTTATATTATAGTTTAATATCAGCATTACCCTAATAACATTCAACATCATCAATTAATCAATTTTGTGGTCATTACGTTCCTATGTCACATCTTACCTACCGATAGAGTCCTAGACCCTTTTTCTTTCTACACAAAATTTTGAGCCACCCTTTTATTGATCCAATAGATCAACAAACACACTATACACTAAAGTTTTTTAGATGTGAACAGAAAATGACTCTCATTTCACTTGCTAATTCTACATGCTTAGCTACAATTTGCATCGAAATTCGGTGCCAAATTTCCAATTCATCATTTGTACCTTTGAATGACTTTAATGTGTCAAATTGACCCCACAATTCCACTTAGTCCCGCCTTATCTTTCAATCTCAATTCTCAACTAAGACACTGTTATCTTTATACCCAAATTGAATTTGAATTGGTCATACTAGTGCACTTGTTTCCATCATATCCAGGTATGATTTCTGAACCAGGGTCAAAATGGTAAAGCAACAATTCTATTTATGTTGCTTCAGCTATTTGTCAGACCAAATTAAACTTGCCAACATAGGAGGAAAAAACATACATTCCTCTATACATGCATCTCCTTTTCTCTTTTAGCTTTCACCCTCACTGCTTATGCTAATTCCATTAATTTTTTTTTTCTTTGGCATATCGTCCACTTTGTCTGGATGGATTCATATTCTATCCATGCATGTTTTTATTGCCGATGTTCATACAACGAAAAATATAGTGGAGAGTGGGGGAGTGGGGACTACTTTTTTTTTTTTTAAATAAATAAATAAATTTGAGAGTCTTCTATTTCTACCTTGATGGTTGTAATATATATATATATATATATATATATTAAGAATTAGCTAACATACATATGTTTTAATATTTTAAATATATATTAAAATTAATCACTAAAATTAGTTATTATTATATTTATGTATAAATATATATCATATATGTAACTCCACCTATGTTACACTAGCGGTACATAGCCGATCCCAAGCCCGGATAAAGGAGGAGGGTTGTGTTAAGTCTTCGACAACCAACATAAAAATATAGTCGAATCTCCATTACATGAATCAAAGACATTATTGTGCTACAGCTAAGTCGTTGCCCGGAAGCAACGCGCTGTATGGCTCGAGTACGGTGTCAAATGAGTAAGAGCCGCTGCATCGGTGCTCGGATGTAGTGTTAAATGAGCAAGGGTTCTCACGTTTTCGTGAACGGACGCGGGTAAATAAACTAGTTCACAAAGTAAAAGGTAAAGGTCGGAGCGACAGAACGTTGAGATTTGGGACATGGAACATAGGCACTCTAACAGGAAAGTCCATGGAGGTGGTGGACACCATGACAAGGAGGAAGATTAACATTATGTGCCTACAAGAAATAAAATGGGTTGGTGCGAAGGCTAGGGAGTTGGATACTTCTGGTTTCAAACTTTGGTATACAGGAAATGTGAAGAATAGGAATGGGGTTGGAATAATTGTGGATAAGTAGTGGAAGAAGGACGTAGTGGATGTCAAGAGGGTGGGAGATCGGATCATCTATATCAAACTTGCGGTGGAGGGAGGTGCTTTCCATATGATTAGCGCCTATACACCGCAAGTGGGTTCGGACGAACAACAGAAGATAAGGTTTTGGGAGGATCTAGAGAGTTTGGTTCAAGACATACCTTTGGGAGATAAGATTTTCTTAGGAGGAGATTTAAATGGCCATGTTAGGAGAGAAATGACTGGATATGGGAGTATTCACGGAGGCCATAGTTTCGGGGTGATCAATGTCGAAGGTAAAACTATTTTGGACATTTTCTCAACCTTTGATCTTCTCATCGCAAATACATATTTTAAAAAGAGAGACGAATATCTTATAACCTATAAGAGTGGCATGACAAGCTCTCAAATTGACTTCTTCTTATTGAGGAGAGTCAACCGGAAATTTTGCATTAATTGTAAAATTATCCCTGGAGAGAGTTTGACAACACAACATAGGGTGCTCGTTATGGATTTTCGCATTGAGAAAAAGTTGAGAAAAAGACATCATACGAAGAACCCAAGGACGAGGTGGTGGCGGATGAAAGGTGAGGAACAAGGAAGCTTCCTAAGACGGGTAGGAGAAGAGGCTAAGTGGGATGGGAATGGAAGCGCGGAAGAGATGTGGAGGGAGATGGCAGAAGTTATTAGAAGAACAGCAAAAAAAACCTTTGGTGAATCTAAAGGAATAAGACCAAGAGACAAGGAGTCCTGGTGGTGGTGTAGCAACCCTCAGTTTTTAAAATATAAATATAAATAAGTTATAATTTATTTTATAAAATTAGAATTCTTTATTTTTAGAAAATTATTTTTAGGGTTAGTAATCGAACTAATTTTATAATAATTTGAATTTAATCAAATCTATATTATTATTATTATTATTATTATTATTATTAGATATAATTGTCATAAGTATTATATATATTATAAGTTTATATAGTTTTGCTTCCTATTATTATATACTCATTATTGTTATAATATTCACTACATTACTATTATTATTACTATTATTATTACTATAATTACGTTTATTATTATTATTATTACATGATTATCATTACTATTGCTAGCATTATTATTACTATTATTAATCATAAAGCACGAAAACAAAAGACGGTTTTGATTATAATACGATTACATATATTATTATTATTATTATTATTATTATTATTATTATTATTATTATTATTATTATGCATGTACGCATATATATATATAAGGCGGCAACCATTTACTTAATGAAAAGCCATTGTATAGGTATACACATATATGAAATATCTAGTTATGATTATCATTAGCTTTATTATATCATTAGCTTTGTATATGATAATATCATCCGAAGAAATAAGTAATATTTACTTTATTATTATTATATGTGTCGCCTGATATATATAGTATATGAAGGTATGAGTGACGAGAGAGAAGAGTGACCGAGAGAGAGAAGCGTGGGAACGTTTCCTCCTCCAACCTTTCGGTTTTAATTTCTTATAATCCGTAACTCCAATCAAAAATCTAATCCGATAAAAGTGTTCGTATCCTCTTCTTTTATATGTTGGCACCACTTTTGACTGGTAGAAGTTGACGGTGACGTAACTCCTCTACTCTTTGAGTTTGGCCAACGAAAGATTTAGGAGGCACAGACGATTCTGGACGTTTTCTTCTTCGATAGCTCGGTCAGAAAGTTTTTCCAGAGTTTTGAATATTTTGATTCTGTACGAAGGTATGGTTTTGGTTTCTTGTAGTTAATGTTTAATGTCATGTGAAAACTTAGGCTAGAAGACCTTAAGATAGGAATGAAATGAATGAATAAATGATGGATTGTGTATATGGTATAAAATGTGAGGTTTAGCTATTGTCAATAATTTGCTGTTGAAGTTGGTCAGTTTTGGAAAAAGATTTAATATTGGTATTTGTTTGATTTTGAAATAATTTGTTACTGAAAACGATTTGAAGGACTGAGAGGTGTTTGATTTGATAGTTGGGACCCTTGAAGGGTGGCAGAAATTCGAGTTTTAAAGGAGATACTGCCAAAGTTTCTATAAGAATTAGAGTTTTGATTTGAGGTGTTATTCTAAAAAGGAAAGAGATTATCATATAGCTTGTGTATTTGAGACTATTTGTTGACCCTCTGTCGCAAGATGTGACCGGGCACTCTAACTCCCCGGATTCCCCCATGGGCATGCATATAGATATGAATATTAAATATTATTGAGCTTGGAGTTTAACTCCATGGAATACTATATTATTGAGCTTGGAGTGTGACTCCATGGAATATTATATTTGAGCTTGGAGTTTAACTCCATGGAATATTATTGAGCTTGGGGATGCGCGCACAGAGGGACTGTCCATTGGTTAATTACCAGGACTTGTCGGGTTGGCTGTATAACCGACAGATGAGACTCATCAGCCATAGGACAGGCATACATCATATGCATTTGTTTGCTTTGTTTGGGTGTGCATTGTTTTAGTTTGCTTAACTGTTAAATTCTGCTTATCTGCTACTTGTTCTACGTGCTGTAAATGCTTCTCTACTTGTGTTTTCCTTGTCTGTAATGTTTGTCTATGTAATTAAGAGGCCCCTTGTCTGGCGAAGGAATGACGAGGGTTGTTCCACCAGTGATTCAGAGGATTAGAAGTGACAGAATGTAGAATGTTAAGTTAAAGTTAGATTCAGAACTAGAATATCTTAGATAACTTACCTAACTTCCGGTTTAGTTGAACTCTTAAGCTGAAATCTAAGTGTCGAAGTTCTAGGAATGCCTCTGGCTTTCCCGAGACCTTTTATATTAACTATGTGGGCACCTTTACCATACTGAGAACCTCTGGTTCTCATTCCATACTATGTTGTTGTTTTTCAGATGCAGGTCGAAAGGTATCTCATTAGGCGTCTGGTCACCTGAAGAGAAGTTGTTACTGTGTTATTTTGTTGTGCAGTGATGTATATGCACGTACTTAGCTTTCTCTCCACATAACTTATTCTTTTTGATCCTCTTAGAGGGTTATGGAGAGGCAGGATTTTGTTTATGTACATCTTGGGTTTTGGATATGTATATATATGTAAATATTCTCCGGCCAGCCTTGACTTCGCAGACTGAGTTAGGAGCTTGTTATTTGATACCTATCGCTTTCGATTCCTACTTTTATTGTCTTACATTTTATAGTTATAGTTTGTCTCACACGCAAGTTGTTCCATTTCCGGAGTATGGCGCTTTTCATTTTGCGATTTTGTTTTACCCATTTTTCAAGGCTCCTAGTCTATTATATTCTTTCTACTATTATAAGAATTTATTTTAATTTTTAGAAGTCGTAATACCTTGCCACCTCTATTTTACGACTTAAGCGTAAAGTTCTGGGTGGTAGGGTGTTATAGGTGGAATGCGAGTGTACAAGCTAAGATAAAGATAAAAAGAAAGTGCTTTAAAGAGTGGTCTTTATGCCACAACGCAGATAACTGGAAAAAATATAAGGCAGCTAAGAAAGAGACAAAAGTGGCTGTAAGTGAAGTAAGAACAAGGGCATATGAGGTCTTTACTAGTCTTTGGGTACGAAAGAAGGAGAAAAATGTATATATAGAATCGCAAAGAGTCGTGAAAGAAGAACGAGATATTTGGATCAGGTTAAGTGCATAAAGGATAAGGATGGAGAGGTGTTGGCTCAAGAGGAGAAGATTAATGAAAGGTGGAAGAGCTACTTCTACGAGTTATTTAATGAGGGACAGAAGACTCTCCCGAGCTTTGGTCGGTTATGCACAAGGGAAGAAGATCAAAACTTTTACTACTATCGAAGGATCCGAGAATTTGAGGTAAAAGAGGCTATAAAGCAGATGAAAACTAGCAGGGCAGTAGGACCTAATAATGTCCCGATTGAGGTTTGGAAGGATCTTGGAGAAAAAGGCATCAATTGATTAACCAAGCTTTTTAATAAGATTTTAAGGTCAAAGAAGATGACTGATGAGTGGAGAAATAGCATCTTGGTACCTATCTACAAGAATAAGGGGGATATACAAAGTTGCGGAAACTATAGAGGGATCAAGCTTATGAGTCATACCATGAAGTTATGGGAAAGGATGATAGAACGGAGGTTGAGAAAAGAGATACAAGTAACAGAGAACCAATTTGGATTTATGCCAGGCAGATCTACCACTGAAGCGATATACCTATTAAGAAGGATGATGGAGAGGTATCGTAGTAATAAAAGGGATCTACATATGGTGTATATTGATTTGGAAAAAGCGTATGATAGAGTACCAATTGAGGTCTTATGGAAGATTTTAGAAAAGAGGAGAGTAAGGATTGCATATATTCGTGCAATTAAAGACATATATGATGGGGTCACAACTAGTGTGAAGACTCAAGGTGGTGTGACAGAAGAATTTTCTATTGGTATAGGATTACACTAGGGATCATCTTTAAGTCCATACATTTTCACATTAGTCTTGGAAGTACTCACATAACACATCAAAGAGCCTGTGCCATGGTGCATGCTTTTTGCCGATGATATCGTCCTTATGGGAGAGTCAAAGGAAGACCTAAATAAGAAGTTGGAGTTATAAAGAGAAGCCCTAGAAGTGTATGGTCTGCGCATAAGCCGTAGCAAGACGGAATATATGGAATGTAAGTTCAGTCTGAGAAGGGAAAACCCTAATATAGAGGTGAAGATTGGAGAAAACATCCTACAAAAAATTAAAAGTTTTAAGCATCTTGGGTGCATCATACAGGATAATAGAGAGATTAAGCAGGATGTAAATCATAGGATTCAAGTAGGTTGGTCAAAATGGTGGAGTGCATCTAGTTTTATATGCGACAAAAAAATGCCTTTAAAACTTAAAGGTAAATTCTATCGCACCGCCATAAGACCTGCTATGCTTTATGGTACGGAGTGTTGGGCGGCTAAAGGGGAGCACGAACATAAGTGAGTGTGGCAAAGATGAAAATGTTGAGAGGGATGAGTGGTCATACGCGATTGGATAAAATAAGGAACGAAGATATAAGGGAGAGATTTGGATTAGCACCCATTGTGGAAAAGATTGTTGAATCGCGTCTCAGGTGGTTTGAACATGTGAGAAGAAGACCGATAGAACATCCAGTCAGGAGGGTGGATGAGATGGAAGATGGATAAGGGGCGAAAGGCAGAGGAAGACCTAAGAAGACCATCCATGAAGTGGTCAAACGAGATCTACATGTAAACAGTCTCTCTGTAGACATGATATATGACAAAGCACAATGGCGTCATTTGATTCATGTAGCCGATCCCACTTAGTGAGACAAAGCTTTGTTGTTGTTGTTGTTTTATTGTATATATCATATATGTAGCTTGATTTATATTTATTAAATATTTTATATTTTAATATGTATTTTATATTAGTAACTAATTTTAATATATATCTAATATGATTGATATTAAAGTGATTATTATTAAAAAATCAAATTTTTTTAACAAATATATAATAAATAATATGTTAAAAGAAACTTTATATATTTTAAGGCATATATTAACTACAATATATTGATTTTCCCTATGTATATGAATGTAATGTGGCCTATTCAAAGAGACTTACATTTTTGTCTTGACTCGGATCAACGGTTTCTAAAGGAGTTAACATCAATTGTTTCATCAACACGTCATGGGTGTTATGTTTTCTTGATTCTTGCACTAGACAAGATTTAATTAGCCACCAACCTTATATATAATTTTATTTGAATAATGTTACATGTACACTAAAATTAGTCACCAAAATTAATCACCAGTATAAAATATATGTTAGAATATAAATATATATTAAAAATAAATTAAATCACACATGTATTTATACACAAATATATTGGTAACTGATTTTAGTGTATAAATAATATTTTTAATTTTATTTATATTAATCATATATAAGGCAAAAACGAAGTCAGAAGTGGGAAGTGAATTCTTAAGTTAATTAATTCAGACATGAAATGACTTAACACCAGTTGTTTCAATTTTCAAAACAGATATGCCTTTCATCACACGTATGTCATGAACGAATTCACTATAAATAAGTTAGGCACCAAATATTATATTAAGTTTTTTACGCAAATAAAAGCCTAATAATAAGTTGTTTTCGTATGCCTATCAACAAATCCTCGTGAAATAATTACTTAACATTATATTAATTAACATTTTTTCATTATATATTGTCTTAAGTCTTAACCTCACGAACAATTTCGCTGAATACAAATACATAAAATATTTAATTTACGGCAAACTACTATTTGGATTTTTAGTGATTAAGATAAATTTTAATTTGGTTCATAATGTGTCAAATTAAATATCCTATTTTAATTTTAAAAAATTTTAAATAAATTTAATATTGTTTTATTGTTAAATTTAACATGAAAAATTAGTATATTGAGAATTAATAATAATATTCAATTTTAGTTTGTAAATAAAATTGACCTACCAACAATTGTCAATATAAAAATTATTCTTTTAATTATAGAATATTGATGATTGATTACTAAAATTTGGAGCTTTATAAAAAAAAAATTTAGTTATATTTTTCTAACATACAAAAATAAAAAATATGACTTAATCAATAATATTATTAATATTCACGTCATTTATTTCATTAATATTCACGTCAAATTTAACGATAATGAGCTATTGAATTTATTTAAAATTTTTTAAAACAAAATAAAATATTTAAAATATTAAAAATTAAATTAAAATTTGATCTAAATATTGAAATCAAATTAAAATATAGTCCTCTATCCAAATAAGTATATATCAAAATTAGTAATTGAAGTCATCTTCTTTTATTGTAATGATAAAATTAAAATTAGTATATGCTTTCTTAACGTTAATCAATTAGTATATGATCAAGCAGACACTTTACACGATGATTATAAATTATACAATACAAAGACCACCCCATATTATTTAATTACCTTCACACAACCCTAAATTCACCAAACCTTCTTGAACTACAAACACCTCTTTATTTTATATTCTCCGTGATTAATTTCAGTATATTATTCATAAATAATACACAATTAAACCTTGAAACTGGAATCTATTAAAAATTCCAAAGAGGTTCTTTTCGCAAAGCAAGCTGATGGCTTGGAAAGTTATTGACCCTATGAGTTTTAGAATAACAGAGCTCTAATAAAATGGTGTAATAAGAGTCAAAATTGATGTCGTTAAGATTAACTAATAATTAATTAACCTCCACCAAAAGGCAAAAGGTACTACGTGAAAATAGTACATTAGTAGTTGCGTGATAACTAAACCAATCCCTTATTTCATATGATTAAATTACTCTCTCAATTTTTATAGTTTAACTAAATTTAAAATTAAATTTTATAATTTAAAAATTTTTAATTGTATTTTTATATTATTTTAAATTTTATAGAATTAAGTTTTTTATTATACCAAAATTACTAAAATTAATAAAATATTTAGGTTTAAGAATTTAATTTTTAAGTGTAAATATTTTTAACTTGAAAAAAATATTCTATTAATTTTAATATTTTTAATACAATAAATATCTAATTATAAAATTTAAAATAATTTAAAAATTTAATTAAAAACTTTTAAATAATAAAATTTAATTATAAATTTAATAAAAAATTATAAAAACTGATAGAATAATTTAATTTTTTTATCTATAATAATAAACTAATAATAACATATAAGTTCTACTGAATTCTTTCAATCAAGTGATGATATTATTGAACAAGCTAAGATGTGACCTAAAACAATTAAATCGTAGCTAGTCTATTATTGTATGCTGTCGCGACTCACGAATCTTAGAAGCTTATTTAAACATACATTATAAAATATATGAGTGTATTTATCTTTAAAAAACTTAAGAACAAATTTTATCAGGGGTGATACAAATTGTATGTAGGGAAGTATATGCAGAATTATATATTTGAACACCAGACCTGACTGAACAATTATTATGAAATAAATAATTTTATATTGATAACAATATACTCATCACCAGCAAGACCTTAATTATGTATGTCTCAATAATTTCCTCCCCCAGATAAGTTTTGGTAGTAGAACACTATTTAAATATGCTCCTCTTCTAAGATTTCATGACAACATGGTAGACTAGCTAGCTACTTCTTTAAGTTTTTATTTCACACTTATTAGTTTGCTCAATTATATATAGTAAGGTCTATATATAATTTCTTTTTTTTTTTTCATCTTAATTAGTCGTCTTCGGCTTGATATTTGCACATATATAATCTGTAAAATTTTTGTTGTTTTGATCTAATCACAGAGGTCAAATTAAATATATATTCCTTTGTAAATTGTAAGCGTATGAATTAGAATTTAGTTAATATGTGTTTTAAGTTTAAAAATTAAAATTATTATTAATAAAAAATTAAAATTTTTTATTTTAATAAGTACACAATAATTATATAAAAAACTAAATTTTATATATTTTTATATAATTTTCATAATAGCTAAACTCTATGAATTATATATAAAAGGACAAAAAATTTGAAGGAAAATTTATCAGCTCTTATATGAACATCTAATAAACATATATATATATATATACACATTATTATCATGATACCATTTTTTTTTTCAAAAATTTAAACGGGTAAAAAAAATAAAAAAATACAGCATAAATGATTAGTCTATTTCCCATCTTATCTCTAGTCACGTGGTGCCCTTCCAAAAAAAATAATAAAATAACATGGTGTCATAAAAAAATGTTTGTCAAGAGATAAGTATACAGATAAATGTAACATTAATTAATTAATTAATAAGTTCCTTAAGCTTGCATTTAATCTTATATAACCAATAATATATTAATCAATAACAACTATATTAAATCTCCACCAAAAATTAGCCACCAATTCAGCCACTAATAATATTATTTGTTTGGTAAAAAAATTTGAGTAATATTATCCCAAAACTATATTCTAAGTCAAAGAAAATTCCCGTACGACAACAACGATCATCAAAGAAAAATTACCGCCGGTCAAAAATTTAATTATATTAGATAGTTAATTTTTAAAATAGGTAATTATTAACTTTTATAATTTTATTGACCAATATTAAAATTATCTTTTATATCCTACAAATTCAATGTTTTCTTACATGCATTAACCATTCAGAAAAGTCAAAGTCAACAATAAATTACCAACTCTGAAAAAGGAATAAAAGGTAATTCTATTAAAGCATCATATAGTATCAAATTAGACTCCTCCAAATTGCAAATTGGACTTTAAAGAGTAGTAGGTTGGAGTATCCCAGGAAGAGTAATAAACCAAATCCTAAAATCTTGAAATAGTATAGAGAACTTTTATGCATTTATAATGTAAAGAAATTAAATTTATATTGTCGGTTAAACAAAAAGTTAAGAAAATAAAAACAAAATAGATAGTCAAAGAACAAAAAGTAGTTAACAAGGTAATAATAATAACAATAATAATGGAAATTTAGTCATTTAAGACAATTTGACCATCCATTTTGTAGTTTTTTTCTAACAGCATAAAATTGTGTTAGAATATATTGAAATTAAAATTAAAACAAAAAAAATATATTATTTTATATATTAGGAGATTCTATCTGATTATAGTTTTTTTTGTTAAATTAGTTGGTGCTAAAATTTTTATATTATTGGTATGTATATGTTGATAATATTATTTTAACGTACAATACTATTTTTGAGATGACAATTATTAAATTATTAAATGTATCTTAAATTAATATTTTTTTAATAAAGAATTTAGGCATTCTAAAATACTTCTTGCGAATTGAAGTTGCTCATTATTCTACAAAGATATTTCATATTGTCGAAGAAAATATTGTCTTAATCTTTTAAAAGACACTGATTTCATGAGAATTAATCTATCGCGGCTGCTTTGTTGGACGCCTTATATATTTTACTATTATCCGTCCCGACATCATGTATGCTACACAGTAGTTTAGTCAGCTTATGGCATCATCTACCAAGCTCATTTTTTTATTGTCACTCGTGTTTTGAGATACTTAAAGAATAGTTTAGGAAAAGGTCTTTTCTTTTCAAGAAAATCTTCTATATAAATATGTGGTTTTAGTGATTTTGATTGGGTTGGCTGTCCAGACACACACTATTCGTTAACTATATACTTTTTTTTTTAGAGAGAAAGTCTTTGATTTCTTGAAAATTGAGGAAACAAACTATCGTTGCTCAATCATCTACTGAAGTTGAATATCTAGTTCTTAGTAACACAACTGTAACCTCTAATTATTGGTAAATATGTTGCATTTCTTGCGATTCTCATGTGATTGTACCTTATTTTGTATTGTGATAATCAAAACGCTTTATATACATTGCAATGAATCTCATTTTTTATGAGCGCACTAAGTATTTAGAGATTAATTGTTATGTGGTGCATCAAAAAACTCAAGTTAAAATAATAAAGTTACTCCCTATATCTTTTTTAAGATAATTAATTGATATCTTTACCAAATTATTATCTCTTTAATTCGTTTATCTTCATATCTCCAAATTGAATATTGTTCCGACCCAACCCAACAGCGACCTGGGTTCGGGCACGAATAGCCGACCTGACGGGTCACTCAACCCGGGCCAGGAGGTGACCCGCACGTCACCTCTTCATCCACGTGAAACCTGGACAGCTAGTAGAAGCTTCTAGACAGGTAGGCCTGGCCACTATGGGCTCACCCGAGTACGAACTATAAAGGGGGAGGGACCTACCCCTCCCCAGAGGTACGTCACTTATTTTAACCCTAAGCCGCCTTTTGTACGGATACTGACTTGAGCGTTGGAGTCCTTGCAGGTGACCCCACCACATGGTCACTCCATCTATCTAAGCAAACGACCTCTTCCGGAATCCAACCATCATCCCAGCTCGCACCTAGGCCCTAACCCCTTCAAGGCTCTGCTCTAGTGCCAGCTTAACCCGACCCAACCGGCCGTGATTTGAGATTTTGCGAAATAAATTTTAAAATAGCCAGAAAGTCTGTTTACCGAAAACCGGGTTCATTCTTACACTCGATGCTAGCCTCCCGACCTTTCTCTCAGTGGGGAGTCGACATCCTTGGCCCATTTCCGGTTGACCCTGGGCAAGTCAAGTATCTGATAGTAGCCATCGACTACTACACTAAATGGGTGGAAGCGGAGCCGCTGACCAGCATATCGTCGGCAAATTGTTAGAAGTTCATGTGGAGGCAAGTGATTACCAGGTTCGGAATTCCTGAGACCGTGATATCGGACAATGGGATGCAGTTTGCTGACAAGAAGTTCGGGAAATTCCTTATTGGTTTGGGGGGTCAAACAGAAGTTTTCCTCAATATAGCACCCACAGAGCAATGGTCAGGTAGAAGCAGCAAACAAAATCATCCTCAAATGATTGAAAAAACGACTTGATCAGAAGAAGAGGTCATGGGCAGACGAGCTAGCTTCAGTATTATGGTCTTATAGGACAACCCCCAGTCCTCCACTAGAGAAATGCCCTTCCGGCTTACCTATGGAGTAGACAAGGTGATTCCTGTTGAATTTGGGGAACTGAGTCCGAGGTTGCTCCTCGGCGGCGGTGAAGAAGCAATTGAGAAAGACTTGATTGATGAGACAAGGGAGATGACCCATTTGTCAAAAACTGCATTAAAACAGAAAATAACGCTGCAATACAACGGGAAAGTGCTCAGCAGGAGTTTTGAAGAAGGTGACTTGGTATTATGGCGCAATAATATCGGGCCTTACACTCCAGGGGAAGGTAAGTTGACGGCTAATTGAGAAGGCCCGTATAGGGTAAGAGAGGTCCTCGTGAAGGGTGCCTATAAGTTGGAAAGGCAAGACGGAAATGACATCCCGAAAACGTGGAATATAGAAAATTTGAAAAGGTTATACTCTTAAGACGCGACCACACGACTTAATGGCTCCTCTCTCTCCTCCCTCTTTTCCTACATCGTTCCACTTCATGCTGTTTTATTTCGTAATACTTATCGCAAGCACATTATTTCCTGCGCGTTTTAATTCAAATTGTAATTATCTTATGATACTTGTTTTACTTTATCTTTGATATTAAATGACACCTTTCTTAACCGCGCGACTTTGTCAGCTTGAGAAAATTTTCTGGAAACCCTGCCCCCTTGTTACCTACGGATTTACAGAGGGGGGTTCTGGCAAAACTCCGAAAAATATAAGAAGATCACGACCGAACTAACAGCAACCTGGGACTGATTACCCTGGGAGCCAAAGTGGTCACGCCTAACAAGTACCTGATGAATCACGGCTCACGATTTAATAGTAGTCAAACGGGAAAACGTTAACTAAACCAACAATTAAAAAAAAAAGAGGCACCGTGTCGTCCTAACAGGCAATCATTTACGGCAAAATGATAAACAATCCAAGTTCTAGACTACAAGTCCAAAAAGGTCATTTACAAAATAAGGCGCGGCATTGGTCTAGCCAAAAAAGAGTACAAAGTTCAACATTGAGCAAGTTACGAATTACTTCCTTGGGATGTCGACAATCTTACCATCCTTGATGGTCTTGAAGGCTCCGATTAGTGAGGTGTCTAAATCAGGGGATAATAACTTGACTTAAGCCTTGATCGCTTCCTTGGTACCCCCAATCACCTCCCGAGCGTTCTTGATGGTTTCTTTGTTCTTTTTCTTGAGATTGGCAGCCTCAAGCTTTGCTGTATCGGCTGACGCAACGACTTCTGCCAGCTTCTTCTCTAGGCCGGCCACCTTGGCCTCCGCCACCGATGTCTGGTCCAACACAGTGCTCAACTGGCTCTCCAAGGTCATCTCCCGGTCGGCAAGGCGGGCCATTGTCCCGTCAGAAACCTTCAGTTTTTCTTCCATATCGGCCAATTTATTCTTGGCAGTTTCCACATTAGCTTTCAAACTGTCGATTTCCCACAATGCCAAGCGGTATTTACCATCCAGTAACCCAGCCTAGGCCAGAACAAGTTTCGCTTTTCTCGCAATAGTAGTAGCACGGAGCATGCTGCGGTAAACCCACTTAGCTTGAGAGGCCAGGTCACCGCCATGAAAAAAGTCCTTAGTGCCCGGTAAAAGCTGGGAGTCAATGAATCCCCCAGCAGCGAAGTTCTTTTCCATCACAATGAGTGCCCCCTCTGTGCTGGACGTCATTTTTCTTTTCCTAGGATTCTCCACGATGGTAAGGTCGGGACCCGTTTCGTCCACGGGTATCTCCTCGGATTGGAGAGTCACACCAGCACAAGAACCGACATTTTCTTGAAGAGGCGGTTGTGATTAAACCTCAGGAGTAGGGGAAGGCGGAGCCTCGGCAGAAGGAGTTTCTGAGCTGTCGCCACTATTTTTCGAAAGGAACTGAGCCATTAAGTTACTGAGACCAACCTACTCAGCCGCCATGAAAACTGAAACAAGAAGGCAGATATAATCGTTACCTAAGAAACAAGTTACGAATAATATGCAAGTGGGAGCAAACAGAGGCGATGAAAATAGGGAAGCCCATCTAAACTTACCCACGCAACTTCTACTGGTTTCACGATCACCCATCAACAGAAGGGGTTGAGGTTATTTTTACCGAAGATGGCTAATAGTATATCGGCGATATCCCGGTTTTGTTGACTCAACTCCTTGTAAGTACTTTTTATCAAAAAATTCGCCCCGGAAACTAAATTCCAGTAGGTTGGTATACGACGTTCCCCCTCTAAGGTTAGCCAAAAGGGATGCCAACTTTCAGTGGGCCGTACTTTGAAAAAAAATTTCTTGAAGCCATGGAACGAATCCTCGAACAACCCGAAGATCTGTCGACCCTGCATGGCTCGAAACTACATGTATCCTTTTTTATGTTTTCTTCTTTTGAAGGGTTGGTCAGTAGAAAGAAGTAGAGGAAAACTTTTACAAAGATCGACAGCTCCAGATAATTGCACACCATCTCGAAACAGCGGATGGAGGCCTAGCTGTTTGGGTGCAACTGTGATGGCGTCACATCACACCAATTCATAAGAGAGATGACAAAGGGGGATAAGGGGAACCGAACCCCCAAGTTGGTGAACATGGGCTTGTACACCCACATCCAATTGGCCACCCGGGGAGTATCCATGTTTATATGGAAAATGCGTTCCCGATTTCCAGGAATGAATGCCTCGTACTGTTCCTCCTCGAGACTGCCTCCGTATAGTAGATCGGAGTTACGGAACTCCTGGAGCTCTTCGAGTGTTATATTGGAAGTCGTATCTTTAACGTTGGAGATGATCCAAGAATAACGATCTACGGGAGCTCTCGGGACGGGACGCTGTGCCATACCTACAGTGGGGTACCACTTAAAGTTAAACTCGGGAGGTCAAAAAATCGAAGGAGATAGAGACTAATTCTACGTTTTGCTACGTCTCTGTTGTACACTAATATGTGATTAATTAGAGGCCAAAAATCCAAAATCGATTTACCTAATGGTAACCCCTTGTAATCTACCTAACAACGGCATGCTCAACCCAAACAAGAGCAATCATAAACAATGAAAAAGGAATGCAGTAGTGGTAGCAAAATTAAAAGCAGAACCATAATCGTCCATAAAAAGATGAAGATAATTGAAACTTACCAAAAAATTGAGAAAAGAAGAGAGATGAACCCAAGAAAATGTAGCAGGCCTTGCGGCAATCAAATCAAGAAAGAGGAGAATGAAATCAGTGATGAAAACAGTGAATTAGGAGAGATATGAAGGAATAAGGAACGAAGGGGGAATGCAAAATAGTAACTGTCAATGGAAAGCGCGAAAAGTAAGGGGAAAAATGGGCTTTTTCCCCGAATTTCAAATCAGCGATAATGAGCATTAAATGCTTGACACAGGAATCAAGGCGACGCTTCCTGTAACGGACGAGGGCAACTTGCGCATTAGGGGCACAGACTCCACCACGGACTCCCAACCCCAGGAGAACTCGATCGAGGCAGAAGCGAGTAGATCAAACGCGCCAACTACGAGCTTCTATGCCCATAGCTAACACGTTTGGGGCACTGTTCTGCGCCAACCCACCAACAACCTGGGTCCGGGCATGAATAGCCGACCCGACGGGTTACTCGACCCAAGCCAGGAGGTGACCCGCACGTCACCTCCTCATCCACGTGAAACCTGGACAGCTGTCAAAAGCTTCCAGGCAGGTGGACCTAGCCACAAAGGACCCACCCGAGTATGGACTATAAAGGGGAGGGACCTACCCCTCTCCAAAGGTACGTTACTTTTTCTAACCCTAAATCGCTACTTTTGTACGGATATTGACTTGAGCATCGGAGTCCTTGCAGGTGGCCCCACCACATCGTCACTTCACCGATCAAAGCAAGCGACCTCTTCCGAAATTCAACCATCATCCCAACTCGCACCTAGGCCCTAACCCCTTCAAGACTTTGCTCCAGTAGACCAGTACCAACTCAACCCGACTCACCGAACATTCGAGCAGATGAACAAATATCTATAATATTTTTCATCCTTCAACTTACGAAAGCATATCAAACCACTTCCCCACCATCAATCCACAGCCCATATAACTTGATTCAGCGCATCAAGATAATTAGCAAATTTTTTTTATTTTTTAATTCAATTTTGTTAGATAATTAATAAGACTTTAACCAACAACAAACTAATAAATATTTGTAAATTGTACTCTATGTTAATTAGTGGTTATTAATTAGTAATTTATTTAAAATTGACTAATTAAAAATTATTTACCTATATTTTTTTTATTTTATACATGTTTAATTCTTTTCTTCTGAATCAGTTAGTTATGCTGAGTTACCACCATCCAGTTAGAAGAAGAAAAAACCTTTTATTTATTTTATAGATTTGAGGATTTTTTACATAACCAATAATTTTAAATACACTAAAAAATTACATATTATTTTGTTCTCTTTACCTTTCTGCCCATTTATTTTTATTATGTCTCATATTTCGAAGCTACTAATCCAACTTTCTCATGTTTAAATAAAAATAAGAATGACTTCAGGTATGTCAGTTAAGTTACCCGCCATACTTCTTCTCTCTCTCTCTCTCAAAACTTAAAGCCCTCTCTCTTTCTATTATCCCCTTCCCAGGGGCCCACAGAACAATAAATACTCTCATCATAATTCATAATATATATATCCCTTCCACTTTGTATATCCTCATATTATTTCATTTCATAACCACATAACCAAGATGGTTTCTTCAATTTCCTCGTCATCAAGAAAATCCACAGCGGATCCGGCATCATGGTACTGTTCCATAGTCCTGTTGTCTCTCATACTCTTGGCCTCCATAAAGGAGGCCTATGAATATGACGACGACAACTCGGCCGCCACGGCTGCGGCCGTGACGGGGCAGAGGAGCAACCTCCGTGTACGGCCGTGCGACGAGATATACGTGGTGGGAGAAGGAGAGACACTTCACACCATAAGTGACAAGTGCAGTGATCCATTCATCGTTGAACGCAACCCTCATATTCATGATCCTGATGATGTCTTTCCTGGCCTTGTCATCAAAATCACACCTAATTTTATTAATTAACCTACTTTTCTATTCTCTTCAACATTCAAAGATTGAGGTAGCTAGTACTACACATTATTATTATATAGTTGTTACGTTATTTTCTTGTGTTTTTTATTTTAGTTTCCTTCTATATTTTTCTTTTTCACTTTTTTCATGTTGTACATATATACCCATCATATATATGATTTATTAGGATGAAGAGTATAGCTAGGTTTAATTTCCTTTCTTTTTTTATTTATCTTTTTAATTTTACATGTTTATAAGAGGTAATGATCAGATGGTATATATACTATATATACAGAGACTCTGTTTAATATGTGTCTCGTATTATAAATAGAAAATGTTAATAAATATAAAAAGGTGAAAACTCAGGTGCAGTCGACTTCACGTAAAGTTAATAGTTGAGAGTCGTTAGATGATTTGACTAATTTGACTAAATTTTTATATAACAGCTCTCAACTAACAATTTCACGTGAAGTGAACTGCACCTGAATTTTCACCGTATAAAAAACAAGTTAAATATTTTTTTAAAAAGATATTTGATTTTTTTTTTATTCACGTGTAAAGTGAGAAACGATCCACTTGCAAAACATCACTTTCGGTTTAGATAGAGAAATAAAAGGGAAAACATAATACCATATCTGTTAGCTTCTTCTCATTCTCTTGTTGTTCTTGAATCTTCTATACATTTCTTGTTCTCTCTCTTTTCTTTTATTTTTAATTGTTACCTTAGTTTTGCGTTTTATTGTTTGGATTTATTTACTTGTTGGATGATTGATGGAGGAATATATATGAGCTTTTCGGTTTTAGATAAGGCATCTTTTTGTGCTCCATGAATGCTGGCTTTGTTTCCATATGACATATGAAGAATAATTATTAAATTATTTATTATATGAATTTTTAGTTGGGCCATGAATTTGCAGAAGCATATCAATATGTCTCTTCTTTTTGTATAAAAAGTTAAAAACTAATAAAATATTAGAGTTCGGTGGTTTATGGGTGGTGCGGCCGTTATAGCTACTTACCTTTAATAATATAGAGTAATAATAGAAAGACAAAATATTAATTCGATTAATCTAAATTTATATTATTTAATATTTATTTATTCTAGAATATATTAAATAAAGCTAAACATAATCAATTTTAGTAGTTTTTTTACTAAAAAAATTTATTTTCTGAAACTTTTTGTTAATTTATATAAAGATCATTCTAATTTATTAAATAGTATACTTAATTAAAGGGAAAAATTCAATTGTATTATTCAACATGTTGTTTGCCTCTCATGTAGTTAATCCGATCCATATTAATATTTTAATTATAGGACTGAAGACTTTTCTTCACCCAATAAGAAGATAATCAATCTATGAATATATGTTCTTATATATTGAATAAATACCTCTTTGGAAAGTTACTTAAAGGTTTGAATCCCTAAATCAAAAGGATCAAGGATTTAATTAAAAGTAGGAATATCTGGTGGCGGCTATGCCACTATTGAATTTCACAGTAACATGAAAAATAAATTCCAAAACAATTATATGTATGGAGTATTGACTAATAGTTACAGAAATTTAGCATATTAGCATATTGAATTGTTAATAAAGTGTGACAATTCTGACTATCGAAATTATTTTGGACTTTGTCCTGTTGTCTAAGTAAGATGTGAATCAGACTTACGCAATCAAAACTAATCCTTAATTAATATTGAATACTAATACTTCTCGTGAACTTAAATTTCGAAGTCCTTTCAAAGGAATTAAATCAAACTAAATCATATAGTCGATAACTAATCAACTTATTTATCCACTTAAAATGTTAGAAATTCGAATTTTATCTTATATCAGTCAATTTGAAGGTTAGTACAGTAAATCCCAAACTATAACCCAAAGTTTATTAGGGCCCAATAATATGTCATCCAATTTTATTTTAATTCAGTGTTGTGTGTATGTCCAAATACGATATGATGATCTGCAATACAGTATTAAAATCAGTTTAAAACGAGTAAGGACAATTATATGGTCCACTTATAATTAGCAACCTAATTACATTAATTAGATAAATTTTTGAAAGGACAATTATAAGCGTGTGTTTGGTTTAGTTTTTATAAACTGAAATTAAGTTTAATTTGACTATACTAAAATTGATTTTGATTAAAATTGAATTTATTTTAACGTGATTTATATTTAGATATTTTGATTCAAAAGTAATTATAGTTGATAAAATATTATCTGGATAACAAAGATTAAAATCATTTTTAGATATGAAATTATAAAAGGATAAAAATTATATTAAATTTTTAATATTATTATTTAAAAATTTTTTATATTAGAAGATTTTAAATTATAATATATTATTATATAAAATATTATCTTAAATATTATATGCATATTATAATAAATTATACATAATATTAAATATATATACACATTATTGATAATGTCTAATAATTATAAACTATAATAATAAAAAGTAAATAAATTTATAAAATTAAACAAAAATAATAATAAAATGCATAAAATAAAATAAAAATAAAAGATGAAAAAGGATAGTTGAGAAATAAAATGAAGATGATTGACCTTGTATGCAGAAAAGATGAAGAAGGATAATTAAAAAATAAAATAAAAATGACTTAAGAAGGTGAAGATAGATGGGTAGTTGGGAGAATAAATTTTTACAATTAATTCTCAACGGTAAGAATTGAAAACAAAAGCTACAAAATATTATTTCAAGTAAACGTTTGAGAGTAAAAAATCATGTTAAAAAAAATCATCCAAATAAATTTAGTCCAATATTTAAAACTTTTAAATATACATTCATGAACGCTAAATCAAACATACACTAATTATCTAGGCATCTAGAGATGGTTGGATGCACTATTATTATTTTTGTTTGGAATAAAGTTAACAAGATCCTCAATTATTATTATTATTATTATTATTATTATTATTAAAGAACAATTATTTTTTAACATATAATAATAAAAAAAGCATATATTAAAGGCTAATTATCATAATATTTTTTCTTTTTGGTCGTCAGTGAAATTTTGCCCCAACTAATGTGTGTCGCATTTCTAACTCTGGTGGCCTGGGTGAATCTCCCAATGAGAATAAGTGCATATGCTAGGCTTTGAATTCAAAACTTAGTTTAAACAAATTCGAACCATTTAACACTCAAACCAACCCGTTGGTGTTAATTATCATAATATAATCTCGGTTTAAAAACAAAAGCCAATGAGGTGCATGCATGTTTCTTGTTCCGTTTGTGGCATTGTCATTGAAGGATGAAGAGAATGACAGTTCCATATATCAAATTAATGGTCGCATTATATTTCATCTGAAAATTTGGTATATGTCCATTTCTTTTCCTTTATTTATTTATTTGAGATGTTAATTATACATCTTTCTGTACCTTAAGCTGATTTCACACATATGCATTTCTTTCTAGAGCATTTTTCTCAATCAATCTCCTTATTCTCTTCACATTCACCTAACACATAATAAAAAATTAACCATCAATTGATTCGTGTGTCATTTAATTTGCATGCATATCACGATCGATCAATCAAAGCTTCTTGACCAAAAGCTTAAAAAGGAAGTTTTATTTATAATTAACACTCCTAAGGTTAGCTCTCTAGCTATGATATAAAAATATGATGATATAAGTCAATTATTGCAGTTATATAATGTCAATAAATTAATTAAATTTCAGAATTTGACATGGACATTGATCCAGCCGGCATGTTTTAAGAGATACTTAAATTGTTTTCTGTTACAATCGAAATATTATATTAAATTAAAGATCCGTCAAGTCACTATAAAGATGAGGTGATGTGTTTACGTTTTACTTAATATTAGCTAATATGAAAATATGATAATAATAAAAATATATTTAAATTTTATTATTGATAAAAATATTTTTAAAATGTGATAAAAAAAAATATACATCTGTATATTAAGAGTCTGAGCATTCTACATTAATATAAAGGAAAAGTATGAGGAGCCAATGGAATATTTATACAATATGTACAATGGAAGTTTAGAGAGTATTAGAGATATAATCATTAGTGTTACCTTTTCCTATCAGCTGAAACTTTTGGGATGAGTGGTATCATACATGGTATTAGTTTAAATTTTTGGGAAGATGTTTATTATCGTTAGTACTCATATCACGTTTTTCTATTAATAAAGTAGGAGGTTTTTTTTTATGATTGGATAGTTTTTACATTTTTAAAATTATTTAAAATTATTTTTATTGATAACAAAATTTAAAGATCTTTTTATCAATACAGAGATAATTTGAGTATATATTTTTTGGTTTATCCACATGATTGTAGAGTTGCGTGATGCAATGGATGAAAGGTTCATATATTATAATCTAATCTACATCTATCATGCATATTGTTATGACGTTTTATAAAATATTGGTGTGGACTGTGGTATGTATCTGTAATTATATACAATAGGAGATAAATGAAGATGATAATAATAATATGGATTATTTGTCTGCATATGCATATATATAGTGACCTTAGCTAAGTTTGAGAGGATCATATATAGTACAGTCTACGGTGCACTTCATCAGGAAGCTGGAATGCCTTCAATTTGCAATGGTGACTTGTTCTACTGAAATGATATGATTATGATCATTAGCATTATTATTATTGGACCCATGCTCTTTTTGCTGGATCACAATTCTTTTATAATATTTTAAAATAATACAAACTAATCATTTTAAAAATATTTTAATTGCGAAATGCATATGATATACTCTATAACAATTAGCTATCACCATTTATCACTATAGCTGATGAATAGATGATAGATGAAAATGGTCTATAACAAATCACCAATTCAACAAGTTGTCTCTAGAGTTTAAGAATTGAAAACAATATTTTCAAATATTATCTTAGAGGGAAAAACCTTTATATCTCAAAGTTAATAATTAGAAATTACTTTGTCCTTTATTTTTAGTCAGACTTCATGTACATGTTTTGAAGATATTTGAAAACATACAGGTATTTATTCTTACGTGCATAATAGCTGTTTGATCCAAGAAGATATTGCAATAGTAAAATTTAAGGACAGCAATACAACTTCTTACGAATATCTATCTCATTCGTAAAATAAACAGAATGAGACGGGATCAAAAAGTGCTGAAATTTGCTTTTATATATCCGTCCCGTTACCATCTCTAGGGAAAAAAATTTGTCTTCCTTTGGCCAAAAAACAAATAAACCAATTTAGATGGGATATGCTCCCAACCAAAAAGAAAGATGGGCTATGCCAAATTTTTGAAGTTAATGAACACTACAACGGACATATTAGTTTAATCCCATATATCATATAAATGGGATTAATATCTTTTTAAATTATTTAGGCAAAACAATTTAAATAAGCTCTTTTAAAAAAAGACTTAAAGTATAAGGATTTTTATTAATAGCAGCTTATAAATAAGTTATTTTGTATTTGAATTTTTAATTATAGAAGTACTTATTTTAAAGTTGTAGCGTTTGGATAAATAACTCAAAAAATATCATTTTTTTTATGAATATTAAAACAACGATGATAAAAAATACTTTTTAATATTGAATGTTGATTTTCTATAATCTAATCACTAAAATTACAATTGTTTAGGCAATTACTTTTTTATTTGCTTTCTTATTAGTTCTATTTTTTAGGTAGAAACTGGTTCTTCTACTTCATCTTCACTCATAATGGTATTTTTGTACGTGGTAAATAGTAATAAAATTTTAATTCACAATAATCTTGATGGCAATGCCAAAGAAATTATTGTGTAGTTACTGTTTGCTATTTTATTGTGTATGATATGGTAGATAAAAATAAAAAATAAATGTGAAATGTGTGTCAATGTATATTTTGTTGCTGTTTTTTTATTTTTTCTACTTCTATTAGATTTTTCTCTTCTTTTATTGGGGTCAAGAACTTGCTATAACTAACTATAAAAATAATAGCAGCTATATAAAAATAAAATCACATGGAAAAAAATAAAATTAAAACTGAGATTTTATACCACACACAATGTTAAATACAAATTTAATAATAAAAATAGAGTGGTAAAATGATAAAAAAAAAAACCTAGAAGGAATATATGCAATAGATGGTTCAGATGGAACGTTATTTTAAAACGGTGGTGGAGGGTCAATATTTTCAGCAGATAAATCATTAGGTGAAAATGATGATGGAAGGCCAATGCTTCTAGCATATGGAACCTTGGGTGAAAATGGTGGTGGGGGCCAGTATTTTCAGAATTTTTTTACAGAGCCAAGAATGAAAATAGATTTTTTTGTTTTGAGGTCATTTTGTTTTACGGAAATGATAGAATGACTTATGGAGGAGGATAAGTCATATATTTCTACTTTTTCGAAAAGCTATGAATTAATTTTTGGAAGGTTAAAAATTGTTTTTAAAATAATACCAAACACATGTACTGTAACTTTTCATAATTCAAAAGTCAGAAAAAGTAGCTTCTGTTACTTCCCAAACCGGCTCTTAATACTTCTGAATTTGTAATCAATTCAATTTGCTAGTAGAAAGTATTAGGTGGAGTTTTTTTTGTCAAATGGATTGGACAACTCCCAATTTTAAGTACCACAACACATTCACACAACACTAAAGAGCTCATATTCAACACTTGGCACATTTGGCAAGGTTCAAATCGGGTGCAGAGACATGATTTTACCAATTGAGCTAGGCTTCAGCTGCAAGTGGAGTTAAGTTTGTACTGGTTTTTATCATTCTGGGCTTTCTTGGTCTGTCCTGGTTTTTCTCCCGGTGCGGGTTGGCTTTGTCCAACCCAAACCATGACAAAAAAAAAATCATTCAGCACTTAATAGTTAAATGTTAATAGTGAGTGAATGTGTGTAGTGGAAGGGAAAAAAAAAATAATTTAGCCTACTAATACTATAGGTTCATCGCGAATTTGTTCACTTGAATCCTATCTAAAGTTGTTTAAGGAGTCCTCTTAGACCCTGTCTAAGAATCTGTGATAAGTATGAATGTTTAAAAAAGTTACTATTATTAACATTACTTCATATAGCTTGGTTATATTATCCAACAAAAAAAAATATAGTTTAGAAGAGGGACAAAAGATTATTCATTATGATTCCATGCTATATTATGGCATTATCACCTCCCATGTTCTCAAACATAATGAAAAATTTATATGCCAAAGAACTTGGAGCAGACGTGTGGATGACATTATATTTTGCTTTTCAAAGGAAACAATCATTAACTTGTGGATATAATATTATCATGACAAGGGTTAAAAACCTGAAATGCCATTGCATCTTGTATGACCTATGTAGGCTGGATACTACAAAATATAATGTCAAGATTTTTCTACAATTAGCTGAAGTTCATTTAAAATAATATTCAAAATTAATTAACCTCTCAATTCATAGGACTTTTTTAAGCATATAACTCTTATTTATATATGTGTGTGTTATCATTTATACCAAGAATAGTCTAATTACAATTATGAATCACTACCACTCTTTCTATGGGCATTCCTAACCTTTTCTTCTTCTTCAATCTTCATACTCAATGGGATTTATAATTTAAGCATGAAAGTAACAACGAAACAGAGACACACACACAACACACTAGTGAGATAGCCTCTGTTGTGTGCTGCGTGTAATTGCGTTGCTAGTGAGGTAGCCCACATCGGGCTGGAGCGAACAAGAACCACAGCCTTTGATATAAAAAGAGCATGGCTATACTGAACAACTCATACCTTTCTCGGCCTTTTGGCTAAGATCAAGTGTAGTATCTGTTCTTATCAGTTTAATATCTGATATGTGGGCCATTGGCTCACGCGATATTAAATTTATTTTTTGAGGGCGAGTGGCCAACACAGTAGCTTGCTACTGGGCCTCTCAGGCGTCGCCCATGCGTTGCACTATTGCAAGGGCCTGGCGCACCTCACCAAGTCCAGTTTAAATATTTGGTTGTGTTGTTCAAGATATGGGTAAAATGGTTTCATGGTAAAAACTGCTTATTTGGAAGATCCTTCATTTTTACTGACCAAAAAAAAAAAAAGAAGATCCTTCATTTTTCAGGGGAATAGAGGTGGCATAGACCATTTTGTTTTATACTCAAAAATAAAAATATATTGATGCAATCCCTTAACTTTGGCTACTGATCGCACAAAGGAAGGACCCCAAGTGAAGAAGATAAAAGATTCGCCGCCTCTTGTTCTTTTATTGGCCTCAAAAGATTTTGGATTTTTTTAAAAAAAAATTACGCTGTTATAGACACACTAGGAGCTGTAAAATGAACTCCTTAAAAGTGCACCAATTCCATGCAAATTTTACAACCTTAGAAGAGGAAGAAGAAGCAGAAGCATTATATTTTCTTCTTCTACATCCTCCACTACAAGCACAACCACCATTAAGCCCTCAAAAGGTGAGTCTTACACTGTTAGTTTCAAGACACAAAGGGCGTGCAAGCTTGGCATTTCAAGGTATCCTGATTTTGAATATGATCCACAAGGTGGAGTGGAACTGGTTCTGTTGCAAAGGTCGCCACAGATAACATTAATGAGCTTTTTGTTTCATTTGACCTTGAAACACTATATTCCACCACTAAGTAGTTTTACAACCAAGTTTCTGGGGTTGCCACTGCCCCATTCTCGAAGATTGATATAGTGCCAGAAGCATTCCAAAGAACTATTAATCAAGAATCTGGCAAGGTAACCAATTTAATTTTATAGAATATTACAATCTTTGAACTCTACAGCAAAATGATTCTTACATCAACAGTGGGAATTGAGCTTAAATTATTACAATCATCTTTGTAATAAGCTAGATTGATTTTGAATTCAAGGCCAAGTTCTTGTTTTCTGCTGGGAGTATCTATAAGGCTCCACCACTAATGGTGAAAACAGTGTTGACATCTAAAGAATCAAAGGATGACAAAAAAATAGAAGAGGGAAGAGATTGGAATTGAGGAAAATTGCAGTCTGGTTGGTGTGGCAAAAGTTGATCTAATTGATGATTTTTTCATGAATTCCTTCTTTGCCCTTTCAACTGAGTGCCTTGCTGACCTCAATAATCTCAATTTCTGCCTCATCTTAAAGAAGAGATCATCATCACATTTTGGACATTGTTAAAACCTATTTTAATTCATTTCGCAATCCAAGTTGAAAACATTGAGTAAAGGCTTTAGTGAATACACAAGTTAAATTTGAATTAATTTATTCATTCTAGAGCTTACTGTTCTCTATCACATTTCATGTATAGCAACAAGCCAACAATGCTGAAGCCTATTATAATGCATTACAATATAATAGACCACAATTTATTTGTATATTTTTTATTACAAAATCGTAACTGTATAGTTGCTAGTGTATTGTGGTAAATTATGGATTTTTACTTTGTAGTTATATTTGTATTTGTTTTCCATGTTAATTTTTTTTATTGTTCACGCTTATGGATTCACATTCACTTATTATGTTCTTGAAATTTGGATGTGGTAATTTGCCTGAGCTACATAAATATTAATTAATGTATATAATTATATTTTATAAGTATTTATTGCCTTATATCAAAATCATAAGACTAAAATGGTTAGAGGAACAAGTATTTAAAGCAAATAGTAAATAATCTAAATAAAATTTTTTAAAAAAAAATTAAAAAATATAAACAATTAGAATTTTGTTTTATTTATTATTTATTAATTACAACAATTTTCGATTTCTTGGTATTTTAATTTTTTTTTTCTTAAAA